>NC_074698.1:38348279-38553279 GCF_029448725.1 Salvelinus fontinalis
TCCAGTGTTTTTTTTTTAGTTTTTATTTTACTTGCTGTGTTGTACTCACTTCGCCTCCATGGCCTTTTTATATTTTTATTTATTTATACATATATCTGTTTGCCTTCACCTCCCTTATCTCACCTCACTTGCTCACATTGTATATAGACTTATTTTTTTATCTTTTTCACTGTATTATTGACTATATGTTTGTTTTTACTCCATGTGTAACTATGTGTTGTTGTATGTGTCGAACTGCTTTGCTTTATCTTGGCCAGGTCGCAATTGTAAATGAGAACGTGTTCTCAATTTGCCTACCTGGTTAAATAAAGGTTAAATAAAATAAATAAATAAATAAAGATACTGACTGTTGATTTTGACCCCCCCCCCCTTGCTCAGGGACACATTATTAACTTCTGTTAGTCATGTCTGTGGAACTTGTTCAGTTTATGTCTCAGTTGTTAAATCTTATGTTCATACAAATATTTACACGTTAAGTTTGCAAAAAATAAAACGCAGTTGACAGTGAGAGGACGTTTCTAGACACACACCTGTGCTTCCCAGCATCCTTTGGCTGCGTAGTCCCTGAGCGTGCGTATGAACTGGAGGTACCTGCCTGGGTCCGCCATCTGAGAAGACAGCACAGAACCACAGTAATTTATGAAGTCGGTTTTTGACTAACATCAACACAACAGGGGTTTTATATCACATTTTACACCCTTTAACTACACAACATACATTGTAACATAAACAAAGCCTTTTGAGACGTGGAGAATCAGAGAGAAGGGAAACTCACTGCGGTTTTACGGTTATGTTCCCAAAGCAGGTAAGCGCTCTGTAGACAGCCCGACTGAGACGACTCTTCAAGTAGTGTCAGGGCCTCGGCGCGCTTGTCATCCTCCTGAAACACACACAGATTAAACCATGCTTCAATAGCCAATGTTTCAAACAGCACATTAAATCCTCCTCTCTATCCAGCACAACAAGTCATACTGAATATGTAACAGGGTTCTGAGTATGCAGTATGTTAGTCAAGACCAGCCCAGAAATGTACATACACCTTAGCCAAACACATTTAAACTCAGTTCTTCACAATTTCTGAGATTTAATCCTAGTAAAAATTCCCTGTCGTAGGTCAGTTAGGACCACCACTTTATTTTAAGAAAGTGAAATGTCAGAATAATAGTAGAGAAAATTATTTATTTCAGCTTTTATTTCTTTCATCACATTCTCAGTGGGTCAGAAGTTGACATTCACTCAATTAGTATTTGGTAGCATTGCCTTGAAATTGTTTAACTTGGGTCAAACGTTTCTGGTAGCCTTCCACAAGCTTCCAACAGAAAGTTGGGTGAATTTTGGCCCATTCCTCCTGACAGAGCTGGTGTAACTGCGTCAGGTTTGTACACTATTTCAGTTCTGCCCACAAATTTTCTATAGGATTGAGGTCAGGGCTTTGTGATGGCCACTCCAATACCTTGACTTTGTTGTCCTTAAGCCATTTTGACACAATTTTGGGAGTATGCTTCAGGTCATTGTCCATTTGGACGACCAAGCTTTAACTTCCTGACTGATGTCTTGAGATGTTGCTTCAATATATCAATAACATTTCCCTGCCTCATGATGCCATCTATTTTGTGAAGTGCACCAGTCCCTCCTGCAGCAAAACACCCCCACAACATGATGCTGCCACCCCCGTGCTTCACGTTTGGGATGGTGGTCTTCGACTTGCAGGCCTCCCTTTTTCCTCCAAACATAACGACGGTCATTATGGCCAAACATTTCTATTTTTGTTTCATCAGACCAGAGGGCTTTTCTCCAAAAAGTACGATATTTGTCCCCATGTGCAGTTGCAAACCGTAGTCTTGCTTTTTTTTATTGTGGTTTTGGAGCAATGGCTTCTTCCTTGCTGAGCGGCCTTTCAGGTTATGTCGATATAGGACTCGTTTTACTGTGGATATAGATACTTTTGTACCCGTTTCCTCCAGCATCTTCAAGGTCCTTTGCTGTTGTTCTGGGATTGATTTGCACTTTTCGCACCAAAGTACGTTTATCTCTAGGAGAAAGAACGCATCTCCTTCCTGAGCGGTATGACGGCTGTGTGGTCCCATGGTGTTTTACTTGCGTACTATTGTTTGTACAGATGAACGTGGTACCTTCAGGCGGAAATTGCTCAGGAAAACATCCTGAGGTCTTGATTGATATCTTTTGATTTTCCCATGATGTCAAGCAAAGAAGCACTGGAGTTCAAAGGTTGGCCTTGAAATACATCCACAGGTACACCTCCAATTGACTCAAATAACGTAAATTAGGCCATCAGCAGCTTCTAAAGCCATGACATCATTTTCTGGAATTTTCCAAGCTGTTGAAAGGCACAGTCAACTTAGTGTATGTAATCTTCAGACCCACTAGAATTGCAAGACACTGAATTGTAATTAAAATAATCTGTCTGTATACAATTATTGGAAAAATTACTTGTTATGCAAAAAGTAGATGTCCTAACCAAATCGCCAAAACTATAGTTTGTGAACAAGAAATGTGTGTAGTGGCTGAAAAACTAGTTTTACTGACTCCAAACTAAGTGTACGTAAAGTTCCGACTTCAACTGTACACATAACAACCCCTGAATGAATGTCAGAGAGTCATCAAGGATTGTTGGTTTGTAAAATTATTACTGAAACAAAGCTGCTTTAAAAGATCCGTGTGGGTTCATGGGAGAGCAGAAACAACGAGGTGCGTAGCGAGCAATCATTAAGTGAAGAAGAGGGAGAAAACATTTATCCTAACTGGGCTGATGACTAGCAGGGCTGCCTAGAATGTGACATTGTCTTCACAGCTTATCAGAAACTAACTGGAACTGTGTTGTGATTTGGTTACCATAGAAATGGAAGACGGCTGTCACTACAAAAATCACCACACTAACGCCTCTGCCTTTCTGGAAGACTTGCAGCGGTGAGTGTGTGTGTACACTTACATCAAAAAGCTGGAGGACTCTGGCCAGACAGTGCAGCAACGGTCCCCTCCTCTCCTACAAAAAATAAAAAACAGCAAAAGTAAAAATGTAGCCTAATGAAAGCATTGTTAGAGCACAACCTTATAGTCTACAAAACATTTAACTATTTTTATAGAAACATTGGATTTTTCATCAAAGTCCATTAGTTCCACTGAGCAAAGACAGGCTCATCTATTTATAAAAATCGCTGGACAAAACAGAGTTGATACACGCAGCGCACCACAAGAGAGGACAGGAAAAAACAGGCTATAAGGGATGGAACTTTCTGGAGGGGTCTGTTGGTCAGAAATAAAATGGGGGGCGAGACACACCGTTGCACCAAGCAGCATAAGTCTCTCCCCATTTGTCTTCATTACCAAGGTCCTGTAGGCCTTTGGCAGACTTTTTGGTAACAACATGTTTCTGAATCCACCTCTCCTTTCTTCCCATGCAGTGTGATGCCTACATTTTAGTAATTTACCAGACACTCTTACCCAGAGCGACTTACAGAAGCAATTAGGGTTAAGTGCCTTCCTCAAGGGCACATTCACCTAGTCGGCTCAGGGTTTCGAACCAGCGACCTTTCGGTTACTGGCACAACGCTCTTAAACCCCTAGGCTACCTGCCGCCTTAATACTTAATATAATTAATAATTAATAATACACAACTTAATCAGTGTTGATAATGGATGGACAGCTCTGAGTGAATAAACCAGGAAGGCACAACCATAGAAACAGATTCAACATTACTCATAATATTTCTATGGGTGAAACAGCCCTCTAAATTGTATCTAGGGTATTATACTAAACTTGTGTTTTTCCAATAGAAACCAAGGGAGAGGACAGTGATGGTTGCTGAGGTGGGCTGTGTCTATGGCTGCCCATCTCCCCCAGCCAAGCTCAACCAGGCCTAGCCTGGTAAACACTTACCACATTGGTTTCACACTCAGCCTTGAGCCTGTCAAACACCACAGCCTTGCAGCAGCTCCCAGTGGGGGACCAGGGCGGGCGGATGAACACCCAGATGAAGGGGTCGGCGGTAGGGGAACGCAGGCTCTCCGCCAGGCTGAAGAACTGTGACGCCTTCCGGCCGCACACGTCGGCACGCCCTTCGTCACTCAGCAACGCTGGGACAGAGAAGAGGGTGATTATTATACAGGATTTAATTCAGTGATTTGGTCAATGTCAATCATTGATCAACCTCATAACCAATTCAATGAGAAATAATGGATGACAAGTGCAGTGAGACTTACGTCCTTCATTGTACAAATATGCAATCCCTAGTTTCACAGCTGCCTCAAAGTTCCCCTTCTCTGCGGCCCTGAAAGAGGACACAGAAACCGAGAAACATATTAGGGTATGTATTAGAGGTCGACCGATTAATCGGAATGGTCGATTAATTAAGGCCGATTTCAAATTTTCATAACAATCAGAAATCTGTATTTTTGGATGCCAATTTTGCCCCCCAATTATTATTTTTTTACACCTTTATTTAGCTAGGCAAGTCAGTTAAGAACACATTCTTATTTTCAATGACGGCCTAGGAACGGTGGGTTAACTGCCTTATTCAGGGGCAGAACGACAAATTTTTACCTTGTCAGCTCGGGGATTCAATCTTGCAACCTTACTGTTAACTAGTCCAACGCTCTAACCACCTGCCTCACGAGGAGCCTGCCTGTTACGCGAATGCAGTAAGAAGCCATGGTAAGTTGCTAGCTAGCATTAAACTTATCTTATAAAAAATAATAAATGAATCATAATCACTAGTTATAACTACACATGGTTGATGATATTACTAGTTTATCTAGCGTGTCCTGCATTGCATATAATTGATGCGGTGCGCATTCGCGAAAAAGGACTGTCGTTGCTCCAACGTGTACCTAACCATAAACATCAATGCCTTTCTTTAAAATCAATACACCGAAGTATATATTTTTAAACCTGCATATTTAGCTAAAAGAAATCCAGGTTAGCAGGCAATATTAACCAGGTGAAATTGTGTCACTTCTCTTGCATTCATTGCACGTAGAGTCAGGGTATATGCAACAGTTTGGGCCGCCTGGCTCATTGCGAACTAATTTGCCAGAATTTTACATAATTATGACATAACATTGCACAACCTTCAATGTAACAGGAATATTTAGACTTATGGATGCCACCCGTTAGATAAAATACGGAACGGTTCCGTATTTCACTGAAAGAATAAACGTTTTGTTTTCGAGATGATAGTTTACGGATTCGACCATATTAATGACCTAAGGCTCGTATTTCTGTGTGTTATTATGTTATAATTAGTCTATGATTTGATAGAGCAGTCTGACTGAGCGATGGTAGGCACCAGCAGACTCGTAAGCATTCATTCAAACAGCACTTTCGTGCGTTTTGCCAGCAGCTCTTCGTTGTGCTTCAAGCATTGCGCTGTTTATGACTTCAAGCCTATCACCTCCTGAGATTAGGCTGGTGTAACCGATGTGAAATGGCTAGCTAGTTAGTGGGGTGCGCGCTAATAGCGTTTCAAACCTCACTCGCTCTAAGACTTGGAGTAGTTGTTCTCCTAGCTCTGCATGGGCAACGCTGCTTCGAGGGTGGCTGTTGTCGATGTGTTCCTGGTTCGAGCCCAGGCAGGAGCGAGGAGAGGGATGGAAGCTATACTGTTACATTGGCAATACTAAAGTGCCTATAAGAACATCCAATAGTCAAAAGTATATGAAATACAAATCGTAGAGAGAGAAATAGTCCTATAATTCCTATAACTACAACCTAAAACTTCTTACCTGGGAATATTGAAGACTCATGTTAAAAGGAACCACCAGCTTTCATATGTTCTCATGTTCTGAGCAAGGAACTTAAACGTTCGCTTTCTTACATGGCACATATTGCACTTTTACTTTCTTCTCCAACACTTTGTTTTTGCATTATGTAAACCAAATTGAACATGTTTCATTATTTATTTGAGGCTAAATTGATTTTATTGATGTATTATATTAAGTTAAAATAAGTGTTCATTCAGCATTGTTGTAATGGTCATTATTACAAATAAAATTAAAATCGGCCGATTGATCAGTATCGACTTTTTTGGTCCTCCAATAATCGGTATCGACGTGAAAAATCATAATCGGTCGACCTCTAGTATGTATGCTCACTTTCAGTCTCCCTCATGTGAAACTGACATTGGAAGATGTACAGAGTCGAGGGCAGGGTTTGGGTGTGGGAGGAGTCGATCCTACCTCTCAAAGAGCCAGACTGTGTTGGGGGATGGCCAGGTATCCCTGAAACTGACCCGGGCCCAAACACTAGAGTGGTTATCAATGATGTCACGGAGCCGAGAGTGTACCTGGGAGATAACCAAATACCTCAGTTAGCCTCCAACATGGCAATCCTTCATGCATGTTCAAAATATTCTTCTTCCTTTCAATAAATGAGTAAACATAACATTCCTTATACATGCTAAAGGAGGTGTATATAGGAGGAGACTGATACACATTGTGACTCACCAATTCAGGTGGTGACAAGATGTTCAGAAGAGACTCCTTCAAATGATGTTTACCCCAGAGGCTGTTCAATTGTTTGTGTGTGTGCTTTAGATGTGTGTGTGTGTGTGCTTTAGATGTGTGTGTGTGTGTGCTTTAGATGTGTGTGTGTGTGTGTGTGTGTGTGTGTGTGTGTGTGTGTGTGTGTGTGTGTGTGTGTGTGTGTGTGTGTGTGTGTGTGTGTGTGTGTGTGTGTGTGTGTGTGTGTGTGTGTGTGTACACGTGTTTAACTTGAACTTGTGGGGACCAGAAGTCCCCACAAGAATAGAAAACAAACCAAAATTTGGTTCAGGTTAATGTTAGGGAAAATTGGATTTTGAATGGGACTGTATTGTATATCGCCACAACGTTAGTTAAACAAGACCGTGTGTGTGTTTGTGAGACTCACAGCTCTGACAGCCAGCAGGTCATCAGCAGAGAGGCATTGGAGCACACACAGAAGCACCTCTTCAGGTAGAGACAGCAGTGTTAGGGCTGTAACACGCTTACGGACCCGCTTCCGTGCTGGAACCGTGAAGCATTTGGAACAACGACAATGTAGCACTAAAGAAGAAAGGAGAGAGAAGTATTCTTTTATCTTAAATCACTCTTGCCATTTGAGATACAGATAACCATCAAACGCAAAAAAATAAAATAAAAATCTTTCCAACTCAACACTCCAAATAAACGAACTCTTACTCACACAGTGCCCCCATACATTTAGTCTCCATCCTAACTGTGGGACACCGTTTACTGCTGACAATGTTTATTCAATAGTTTTTGTTTACAGTTCTCATCTATATGCTCCACTAAAGACAGTAATTCCCACCTGAATGTCAGTTTACGTTTGCTTTGTTTGCTACAGCTTGCTGGCTCAAACTAATTCAAATTAGGCAAAAGTGACCCAGTTACAATAAATAATATATAATTATATCTATGATATATCGGTAGTTATAACCAATGGAATCTAGTTTGACTAATTAGCTGGCCAAGTTAAACTGAACTCAATGTTTGAATTCAGTGTAACTCAGCGCCCAAATTTCCCTCCTCAAACCTAGGTAAACTTTTAACAAGCTACTGTAACGCTTCTTAGATTGAAATCCAAAAAAGTGAATGATCTATTTGCGGCGCTTTCAAAACCACAGAAATGTAATGACTTTACAACGTAGCTAACTATGATATAAATGTTACGAATGCTTTAGTTTCAAATAAGGCACATTTATAACGTTAGCCACTTAACTAACGACTGGCTCGAGTACTGGCACCAAGCTATGTACCAGTAGCTAGTTAGCCAACTAACTAACTAGCCATCATTACAACAGACAGCAAACCATAACAGATAGCTAGCTAGCAGGCTAGTTAGCAGCTAACGTTATCAAGTCAGCTAACGTTATCTACTGTAGCTATAAAATGTTTATGCTATTCATTCTCACACAGTTCAAGTTCTCTAACCTAAATTGTATAAGCTGAAACAAGTTTCTGGCTAAAACGTTTAAATGTTAGATGTCACATTTACACCGTAGCTAATTGAGTCAGAGATACTTACCGCCCGCTTTCATTTCGTGGAGAGATCACCTTAATTATGATGGTAAGCTCCCTAGCGTTACAGTTGTGCAACCACAAAGCTGACAGTGAACAAAATACGAGTAAATATAACTTGTGTTATAAACTATCGTAATTCCAATGAATAATCAATTTGTCTAATTCAAAAACACAGCTTGAGAGCGCTGTCTAGCTTGATGGGATATTGTGAAATTGATAGCTTGAATTCAAATCCATGCATGCATCCCTCTCAACTTTTGAGATCCTCCCAAAATTGGCTAAGCACCGCCCGCGCGCAGAGTTTAAACATCAACTTCGATTTAATTGGCGGAAAACGAGTACGTTCAGCTATTATCTAACGAGCTTCCGATTCGTCTAGGAGAAGAGCGACAACTTTGATTGGTTTGTCGTTACAAATAATTAAATAAAGACCACTGATTGGATAATATGAAACCATTTTCGAAGTACGCGCTTCCCAATAGATGCATTTGATTGGTCAAAGGGGTTACCAAACACGATGACGTATGCCAGCGCCCGCCTCTTGGATTGAACCTTGGGATATGTAGTAGTCATAATTTACGTTTTAAACATACCATATTTAAAGAGACATTAAGATGAAAATACAGTATCATTCAAGATAATTAATTTAATAAAAACATATTTCTTAAATGTGTTAATGGTATAATTGTTATTAATTACAATTTTACATAGCTATGGGAGGGGTTGCAATTAAAAGAATTGTTACCTGGAGGAAAAGGGGGAGGGTCATGCTTTTTCAAGTCCAGTAAAAGAGAGGGTTTAGTATTTGTTTAAAAAAAAATGTCATATTTGTTTGCACGGACTAGGCCTACTGATGTCCTGTTCAGTTTGAGAGGGAGAGCCTGAAGATGAAAAGGAGGACCAGAGTTAAGCTCGCTACTGCTCTAATATATTATTGAATAAAAACAATATGTTTCATTGGCCATAATGAAGCTATTTATCAGAGTTATTGACCTCACAATAAGCCATATTTGAGTAATTTGCATAACTGGACAGCGCATGGGTGCCTTAAGTAGGCTAATTTGAGAAGACCTAATTGATTTAAACAGTCTTCATTTTAATTTGACTTTAGGCTACTAACAACAAGAGAGCTTTGTGTCGAATCCTATTTATTCCTATTCCTATTGACAGACTAGTCTACTATCCATAGATTGTGTCAGCCAATTTGTTCAGTGCACTCCTCAAATGTCTCAGTGAAGGGCTTGGTGTGTTATGGTAAAACCAGAGCTCGAATTGAGGTGTTATGTGAGAGAATGTGAGGGTACTGTGGCTTTAAAAAACAGAAAATGTTAGCGTAAAATAAAAAAATCTACAAAATGATCGATCTAGTTATATAAAGAGATCTATAATGACGCTTTCGTCAAGTCTTTCTGGGGAAAGACGTGACTTTGATGCATATGGGATATATTTCGTTTGTCTCTATGACATTCAGAGCCTGCGCTACAACCTTCTATAGCCGAGGAGACAAAAAATGTACTTTAATTGGGAAGTAATGTGTGATTCTGTCACTATCAATTGACGTTCAACATTTCAACAGGCTATTAAACAACATACTAACTCCAAATCAGTCAGGAGCAAGCCAGCTAGCCTAAGAAGGAAGGAAAATTAATTATTTAGGCTATATTATTATAATTTCAAGGCTTGAGCCTACCATTTAAGAAATCAATTGTGAAGCATTTGTGACACGCTGGCAGGAGCGCTCAGCGTTTCAACACATCAACAGAATCTAACAACATGCCTATAAAATTTGCTTTTACGCTGTATAAAATGAAATGAATTACTTAGAATTTAATAATAATTAAACAAAAAAATGCCTTATTAGGCTATACAGTAATTATACACTGCCTTTGAATTCACTTTTAGAAACACGAGTCTGGCCAGTCTTTGGTTTGAGGATCATGCACTGAGCTGTGCATGGCTAGTTTGTTCATTTAGCCTAGCAGTGCTCTTATATTCCCATGCCCTAATCACAGTCAACACACATCTATTTTATAACAACAATATCAGGGAATGAAATAGAATCAATTAGAAAATTATAGCATCCCAAATGAAGAAAAGTTACAAGTGCATATAGGTCTACCAGTTGATATGCGGCTGCTGTGTTAAAAGATGTATGTATTTTTCTCATTGATGATCAGACACTACAGTCATAACTGGTTCTGTTGAGCAACATTTTTACAGTTATAGACAACCTTAGCACTTTTCCATACTTAGACTCTCCTCTTTCTTAACAATAGCCTGTATAGATATTACAACGTCTCAGGGCTGCAGCATGCGCTCATTCGTTGTCATGCTTTGTTGTGGTATTACAAAACACTCTGCTTGTCTCCAGTCATGTAAAATGACGTAGAATTGCATGAAATGCATTTATAAAAGGATATTTTTTCTCAAACTGCAAATAAGATGATAGATTTATGCAGTGCTTTCAGTATAATTGAGATCTTTTCACACCTACCCTTGTCGCGGTGGTCTGCAAATCCACAACCTTCTGGCTACTTGCCATGTAATGCTTACAAAACGAATAACAGTTTCTAAAACTGCATATCTAAGGCTCTGGTCTGTGAGGGTAAACGGTAGGCATGTTCTCTGCTATCCACTTTATGTTTTGATTATTATTTTGGGTATGGGGAGGGTCACTTTTTTGTAAGCGTTCAGGGAGGGGAGGGTAAAAATATGTTTTACTGAAGGGAGTGCCATCCATTTTCATTTCAGAGAGGCTAGATTTTCCCCAAGTATCCCTCATTATAAATAACCCGATGAGGATAGAGGGCGCTATTTACACTATGGGGGAAAAACGTGCCCAATTTAAAAGGCCTCGTACTCTATTCTTGCTCGTACAATATGCATATTATTATTACTATTGGATAGAAAACACTCTCTAGTTTCTAAAACCGTTTGAATTTTGTCTGTGAGTAAAACTCATTTGGCAGCACACTTTCTGACCAGGAAGTGGAAAGTCGGAAAATTATGCTCTGTTCAAGGGCCTGCCTATAAATGGGCATGACACGTATGAGTATACATGCACGTCATACACCTTCCCCTAGATGTCAAGAGGATGTGAGAGAAAAAATGAAGTGTTTATCTTGGTCTGAGGTGGAATATATCCTCTTGGCACGACGAGTCATCAATTTCCTGTTTTCTGGAGAGCGCGCAGATGGACCTGGAATTGCCTTTTGAAATGCCGTCGTTATAGGCGACTACTATCTCCGGCTTTGATTTTATTTGATACATGTCACAATATCATCGTAAAGTATGTTTTTTCAATATAGTTTTATTAGATTTTTGAAATTTATTCGGGACGTTAGGCGTGTTGCGTTGTGTGCCTTTTTTCAGAAAGGAGAGCTTCGCGCCACTTGGCCAGTGTGCTTGCTAGTTCAAGAGGGAAAAACTATGTTCTAAATCCAAACAACGACTGTTCTGGACAAAGGACCCCTTGTCCAACATTCTGATGGAAGATCACCAAAAGTAAGAAACATTTTATGATGCTATTTCATATATCTGTCGAACTGTATACTAGTAGTTTTGCGCCCCGGTTTTGGCCACTCTCTCGCTATAACATAAGCCTTATGTCGTAATGAAGATATTTTTAGAATTCTAACACTGCGATTGCATTAAGAACTAGTGTTACTATCATTTCCTATACAGCATGTATTTTTTTGTAATGTTTATGAATAGCTATTTGGTCAGAATAGGTGAGAGTCTAATAGAAATATCCACACATTCTGGGAAAAAGAAGCTACATTAGCATAATGGATAACCACTGATTTCAGCTCTAAATATGCACATTTTCGAACAAAACATAAGTGTATGTATAACGTGATGTTATAGGACTGTCATCTGAGGAAGGTTTATGAAGGTTAGTGAAAATTGATATCTTTTGCTGGTTTATTCGCTAACGCTAACGTGCCTATTGCTATCGCTAACGTGCCTTGATGAATGAATGCGGTTGTGTGTAGGCTATTGTAGGAAGCTAATATAATGCTATATTGTGTTTTTGCTGTAAAACACTTAAAAAATCAGAAATACTGTCTGGATTCACAAGATGCTTGTCTCTCATTTGCTGTACACGATGCATTTTTCAGAAATGTTTTATGTTGAGTATTTAGCTATTCCACGTTGGTCTCTATAATTACTCTGGCTGCTTCGGTGCTATTTTTGACGGTAGCTGTGATGGTAGTTGCAATGTACAACTGATTTATACCTCAAATATGCACATTTTTCAAACAAAACATAGATTTATTGTGTAACATGTTATAAGACTGTCATCTGATGAAGTTGTTTCTTGGTTAGTTTGGTTGGTTCTTGGTTAGTTAGGTTGGCTTTGTGCATGCTACCTGTGCTGTGAAAAATGTCTGTCCTTTGTATTTGGTGGTGAGCTAATATAAATATACGTGCTGTTTTTGCCTTTTCCGTGGAATGTGGGAGGAGTTCCGCTAGCGGAACGCTGGGGCTAGACAGAATAACATACAGTCTCTAATACAAGTGTCAATACAGCCTACAAAGTTCCCCATGATGAGCTCGAATAATAGGCTCACAACAGTTTGGGGAAAGGTTTCTCTTTCCAATTTGTGGCCAATCAGACCTTAGTTACTCAGAGGATAGTCTATAGTCTAACTTACTGTGGAAGAGTATTACTCGAACTGATAGAGCCGGCATGTGATTTGCAGCAGGGTAAAGGCAAGGTTAGTGCTATCCTGAATCGTTGGGACGTCCCTAGTGTCATTCCGTGGTCCTTTTTTAGGTTTAGCTAATGGCCCCCCCCCCCCCCTCTCTCTCTCCTACACCCAGGTTCTGTAATCTCAGGTCGTATATTCCTGGCGGAGACTCTCTCCCTCTGGCCACGCAGAAAGAGAGACACAGAGAGAACAAAGGATTTCACATGGCGAACTCCTAAATCCCCAAAATGGGAATTTGATACAAAATGTCCACTTGTGAGAAGGTGGGAATGGTCTTTGGACACTTAAGGGATGGGTATGATGCGTGTGTTTCATTTGGTGACCTCAGAGAGGACAGGACACACATATCTCTGAATATGTACATCTCTCAATTATGGGGTTTGCATCTAATTCTTGTATAAAATGAATGAGTAAGGATTAAACTATTTATGAAATTATGTAATGTGATGTTAAACCTTTATTGAAAGAGAAATCTATTCCTTTTAAAGTTGAACTAAGTCATTGGCCCGCCCCCGTGAGCACAGACATGATCTGGCGTCATGGAACAGCCCTTTTCTACTGTTACGAATAAAACCTCTCCTGAGGAAATCCTCTTCAGACCACAACAACCTCAGTATAAGCTAAGGTTGAAATGGTTGTTGAATTCCTAACCATACCACGTTGAGCATTGGCTACACAGCTGGAAATGGTTAAACTCTGAGACTATCGATCCCTACACAATAAGAGCAAATCTTAGATAATAATTACTAGTCTGCAGCTAGAAATTGTCAACCTGGGATGCGAAGACCGACAACCGCCGAAACAGCTATGCTATGAGAGCATTTCTGAATGGTACTCTGAAGTATCCATTCTAACCGTGAACGACTTTGATCTTCAGGGAAGCAGAGAGAGAGACGATGATGAGCTGACTCTCCAACAGAAGGACTGACGATTCCAACAGAGATCACGACGACACACTGGGCGTAAATTTATATTGATTGCAGTTATTCCCGAATGAGTGAGCGTTCATGTGCACAGGATTAGCATTTCAATTCATATAATTATCAACTGTGTAGTGACTCCTTTTGTCTTTCCCGCCCTTTTCAGTACACACCCACTTCCCTTTTGTCCACCAAGCCGTCATATCGGCTTAGCCCACTAGGGAACCTCCCCTATCATTTCCTTGTAACCATATCTGCTGTTTGTGTGTTTATGTATTTCTGTGATTATTTAGTTAGTTAGTAAATAAAAAATTAAGACAATTGGTGTATGAATGATTCATAGTAAAGGCTGGGTTCATGTAGATAACTAACAATTTCCGATGTTTAGAATGAGACTAACATGAGGTAAAGATTAATTAATTAGAAGACTAATTGATCAGATATTAAAATGTCTGAAGAGTTATATTAGGAAAATTATAACGTTGTAATCTGAAGATTTTCCTTGGTGCCCTGACTTCCTAGTTAATTACATTTACATGAATTAGTTTAATCACGTAATAATAATTACAGAGAATTGATTTGATAAAATAACAGTCTTCACTTTAATGATGCCAAAGATACGACACTAGCCTAAACCCTTAGCATAACCCCTACCCTAAACTTAATCATAACCATAACCCTTACCTAACCCAAACCCTAACATTAACCCTTAACTTAACCATTTTACATTTAAACCTCAATGGGGTAAGGACGTCCCTGTAACGTATATGCAGGAAGTTAGGAAGCAGGTGCAGAAGAGGAGTTTAATAATAAACATGTAGAAACAACAAAACAGGAGAAGCGTACTGAACCTAACCAAAACCAACACTGCCTGATGACTGAGGCTACTGAGGGCTATATGAAGGGAGAGTAATTAGGGTGCTGATGAAGTCCAGATGTGCTTAATGATGAGGAGCAGGTGTGCCCAATGATGGTTGCCAGGTGTGCGCAATGTGGGTTGCCAGGAACGGTGGTTAGTAGACCGGCGACGTTGAGCGCAGGAGGCCTCCCGGTCTACTAACCACCGTTCCTGGCAACCCACATTGGAGAGCAGGAGTAGGCGTGACAGTCCTGGCCAGCAAGGACCGTAAAGGAAAACGCATTGCTCTGACCCAGTTCTGTTCAGTGCAGTTCAATCTCAAAAAAATGTCTGTCACAACATGTCTGTCACTCCAATCATCCAAACCACCAGGACAGATCTATTGAAGGCACGTCTGACAGTTTTATCCCATGAGAAATTTTGTGAAGCAATGTTTACAGATAGGCCTACGTCTCTGTTAAAAATCTTTTCAGAAACCCATTTGAGTTCCAAGAGTCATGGGATAACGCTGACAGTTTGCTTTCATGGGGCTTGACGCTTCAGACAGGATGTTTATTAAATGGGTCTTATGGGGCAGGAAAGGAGGGGTAGGAAATAACCAGAAAAAACAGGGGTAAGGGGTAAGCCAGATAAACTGTGACTGACTCAAACCAATCTTTTCCAAATTGATGAGCTTCAAACTTGAATAACCCCAGTCAATCACAGACAAAAAGGAGAGAAACTGGCTCTGAGGAGGAAGATGGAAAGATGATTGCCGATTGTTTGTTTTTGTTTCATCTTCTCCGGCAAAACTTATTTAGAAGTTGATTGGCTTGGCGTTTGATTACCGGTAGGCCTATGTGTGATTGATAGGTCAAATCAAATCTAAGTGAAGTTTTTAAATCATTCCACATTGAAGAACAGGCCCACGTATCATTTAAGTCCCAAGGAACATGACTGGGTTGGAGTTCCTCTGAAAAGTCTACAAGCAACAGTGATTTTTTATCTGAATAATGGTTTCCTTCACAATTTCCCCACCATACCATATAGTTTTTATAATGACTTATGTCTCAAGTGACAATGTGTGAGTAATGTTAATATTATATTAATATTCTTCATTTTCTCCTCCTTGTCAGAACCTCATTACTAAAAATATAAGCCGTGCTTACCATTTGAAATCAATGCAGTCAGAATTTCACCTCACATTGCAATCTTACATTCTCAGAAGATCCAAAATATCTCCTGATCTATCTTAGCGGAGACAGGAAGTGATGAACCTGAATACTAAATGGTGGACTTGAATGAAATGGGATGCATAGATTAACTTTTGCAGACAGCTTCTCATCATAGAGACAGGAGACGGGGAGGCAAGGACAAATTCATTAGTTATCATGGAACGGATGCTGGAAATGTAGCACCACAGTGGTCAAAGACACTGTAATAAGACGCTAGACAAAAAATTAGCAAATGAGAAATACCATGACATAGAGGGAAATGTAGAGCGTTGTATTATGGATGAGCAGCCATGCATCAGCGTCATTCATTTGTCGTCCATATTGTCAAACACCAGAATAAAGAATCAATACAGGCATCGTATGAAGTAATTTTCATCCTCAAGCACACACACACATACATCCCAGACCCTTCTCCATCACACACACACACACACACACACACACACACACACACACACACACACACACACACACACACACACACACACACACACACACACACACACACACACACACACACACACACACACACACACACACACACACATGAATCACAATCAGGGGTGATGATGCAGACAGGTAGTTGGCAGAGGCAGAGATTGGATGTTTACCCTAAGAGAGATAGCAGCTGCTGTGTCTGTGGACAGGATGTGATGGTTAGGTCTACTCTGATCCCCATGGGAATAAAGAGGGCAATGGTATTTCCAATAATAGTAGCTCCCTTTGATCGCTGACCACTTGATTGTCATCAAAGCGAGCACAGTGCAGCTGAACCACCACAGACAATGTGATCCTTGTTTTCTTCCTGGCTTTCTCTATAGTGACCTCACCTCCATCTTCTGTAAGGTGAATTCGGAATAAGTGGGACACTTTTTGCACTTCCGCTGTAACCTCTTTCGACATCTATCCAACATGTTAGCCCAACACATGATACATTTCTGAAATCCTCAAGATGTTTCCTAATCACACAACCCAAACCATATTGATATCATATACACAGGAGGCATGACACACCCATTTGTGTACACTGAGTCAAAATCATATTTTCAGTTCGCATTTGGGAGACTGGGACAGCAGAATACATCAACTGGGACACCCTTCTCATAGTCCTAATTGTACCCCAATGACAATTCAATACAATTTTGTGTGGTTAGGAAACATCAGAGAATTTCAGAAATGTATCATGTGTTGGGCTAATATGTGGTATAGATGCCTGAAGAGGTTACAGGGGACAGAAATGCAAAAAGTGTCCCACGTATTCTGAATTCACTCAAATAACAGAACTAATAACAGAACTAATAACAGAACTAATAACAGTACAAATAACAGAACTAATAACAGTACTACAAGAAAACATTTACAGGATATAGTACTACAAGAACCAGAGCCCAGCCTAACCTAAGTACCGGGGGTCCCCAATGTTAACGAGATCTCTTTCCTCCATTGGTAAAGCCTATAAGACTGTCCCACTTTAGCTTCTCAATTCTGTACTACTCTGTACTACTCTCTGTACTACTCTGTACTACTCACCTCTCATCCTTCCACCACCCCCACAACACCACCACTACCAACCCATACATCAGAAGAATCCTACTACAGTGTATATTACAAATCAAATAAATCAAATCAAATTGTATTTGTTAATTACTTCGTAAACAACAGGTGTAGACTAACAGTGAAATGTTTACTTATGGACCCTTTCCAACAATGCAGAGGGATAAAAAAAGAGAAATAGTAGAAAAAATGGAACAATAAGGAATAAATACACAATGAGTAAGGATAACTTGAACTACGGTGGGATAAACAGCTAGAGCCACCATAGATAGTAGAGTAATTCTTCCTTTCTCCCTAGCTCTCTGTCTGTCCTCCATTCATCCCCTTCTCATCCTGATCCTGCCACCACCCCCACAACACCCAGCACCACTACTACCAACCATACAACAGAAGACTCCTACTATAGAAATCTGTCGGTAGACTCTTACAGCAGATATATTAGGCGGTGTAATCCCAGGTAAAACATGGAAACTGTGACTGAAAAGCTCAATTTTGGCTCTAGGTGGCTCACGGTATAACGCCACACTGCATCGCCATAAACCTGCCACCGTGTGTGTGTGTGTGTGTGTGTGTGTGTGTGTGTGTGTGTGTGTGTGTGTGTGTGTGTGTGTGTGTGTGTGTGTGTGCACGCGCGGCTGTGATATATGAGAGTTAGGGCTGGTCCTCAGAGTGGTTGAGTGCTAGAAAGTTTCAGACTAAGTATGAGAGACATCATCAGTAATATCAGATCAATGCTTGGTGGTATGTCATTGTTTCTCTGTCACACAATTTATCTATCATTCCCCTGGAAAAGAGGAATTACCTATGTAATGTAAAGAGGGTTGTAATGTAAAGGGGAATTACCTATGTAATGTAAAGGGGGTTGTAATGACCAATGCTGGCATTAAAACCGCACTCAATGAGCTGTATACCGCCATAAGCAAACAGGAAAACGCTCATCCAGAGGCTGCACTCAAAGTGGCCGGGGACTTTAATGCAGGGAATCTTGAATCAACATTCACAAGGCCGCAATGCCAGACGGATTACCAGGATGTGTACTCCAAGCATGTGCTGACCAACTGGCAAGTGTCTATACTGACATTTTCAACCTCTCCATGTCTGAGTCTGTAATACTAACATGTTTCAAGCAGACCACCATAGTCCCTGTTCCCAAGAACACTAAGGTAACCTGCCTAAATGACTACCAACCCGTAGCACTCACGTCTGTAGCCATGGAATGCGAAAGACTGGTCATGGCTCACATCAACACCATTATCCCAGAAACCCAAGACCCACTACAATTTGCATACCGCACCAACAGATCTACAGATGATGCAATCTCTATTGTACTCCACACTGCCCTTTCACACCTGAACAAAAGGAACACCTATGTGAGAATGCTATTCATTGACTAAAGCTCAGCGTACAACACCATAGTGCCCTCAAAGCTCATCAATAAGTTAAGGACCCTGGTACTAAACACTTCCCTCTGCAACTGGATCCTGGACTTCCTGACGGGTTCCCCCAGGTGGTAAGGGTAGGTAACAACACATCCGCCACGCTGATCCTCAACACAGGGGCCCTCCTGTACTCCCTGTTCACTCATGACTGCATGGCCAGGCACGACTCCAACACCATCATTAAGTTTGCTGATGACACAACAGTGGTAGGCCTGATCACCGACAACGATGAGACAGACTATAGAGAGGAGGTCAGAGACCTGACCGTGTGGTGCAAGGACAACAACCTCTCCCTCAACGTGATCAAGACAAAGGAGATGATTGTGGACTACAGGAAAAGGAGGACCGAGTACGCCCCCATTCTCATCGACGGGGCTGCAGTGGAGCAGGTTGAGAGCTTCAAGTTCCTTGGCGTCCACATCACCAACAAACTAACATGGTCCAAGCACACCAAGACAGTCATGAAGAGGGCACGACAAAACCTATTCCCTGGTATGTCAACTGCTCGGCCTCCGACCGCAAGGCACTACATAGGGTGGTATGTACAGCCCAGTACATCACCAGGTCCAAGCTTCCTGCCGTTCTGGACCTCTATACCAGGCGGTGTCAGAGGAAGGCCCTAAAAATTGTCAAAGACTCCAGCCACCCTAGTCATCGACTGTTCTCTCTGCTACCGCTCGGCAAGCGGTACCGGAGCGCCAAGTCTAGGTCCAAGAGGCTCCTAAATAACTTCTATCCCCAAGCCATAAGACTCCTGAACATCTAGTCAAATGGCTACCCAGACTATTTTCTTTGGAACGCTGCTGCAACTCTCTGTTATTATCTATGCATAGACACTTTAATATATAAACTTTATACCTACATGTACATATTACCTCAATTACCTCGACACCGGTGCCGCCGCACATTGACTCTGTACCGTTACCCCCTGTAACGGGGGTACCGTTATCTGTACCATTACCATTACCTGAATAGCCCCACTACTGTTATTTACTGCTGCTCTTCTTATCTCTTACTTTTTGTTGTATTTTCTTAAAACTGCATTGTTGGTTAAGGGCTTGTAATAAACATTTCACTGTAAGGTCTACACCTGTTGTATTTGATTTGAAAATTTGATTTGAATGTAATGTACATTGCATGTATATTTCCCGGTACATATTACAGCAGTACCACTCTTCATGGTAAGAGAAAGTTAACCCGTCTTGGTGTTTGTGTATTCTACACAGGCATGTTTGTGTGAAATTGTAAACAGATTGTTGTTGTGGGTGAGTGACCAATGAGATTTCACCTGTATTATAACCTGTTTACTGTTTCCAAAGCAACTCCTCAGGCTCTAAATAAGGTGGGTTCTCCTGTGCAGTCCAAAGCAACTCCTCCGGCTCTAAATAAGGTGGGTTCTCCTGTGCAGTCCAAAGCAACTCCTCAGGCTCTAAATAAGGTGGGTTCTCCTGTGCAGTCCAAAGCAACTCCTCAGGCTTTAAATAAGGTGGGTTCTCCTGTGCAGTCCAAAGCAACTCCTCAGGCTCTAAATAAGGTGGGTTCTCCTGTGCAGTCCAAAGCAACTCCTCAGGCTCTAAATAAGGTGGGTTCTCCTGTGCAGTCCAAAGCAACTCCTCAGGCTCTAAATAAGGTGGGTTCTCCTGTGCAGTCCAAAGCAACTCCTCAGGCTCTAAATAAGGTGGGTTCTCCTGTGCAGTCCAAAGCAACTCCTCAGGCTCTAAATAAGGTGGGTTCTCCTGTGCAGTCCAAAGCAACTCCTCAGGCTCTAAATAAGGTGGGTTCTCCTGTGCAGTCCGAAGCAACTCCTCCGGCTCTAAATAAGGTGGGTTCTCCTGTGCAGTCCAAAGCAACTCCTCAGGCTCTAAATAAGGTGGGTTCTCCTGTGCAGTCCAAAGCAACTCCTCAGGCTCTAAATAAGGTGGGTTCTCCTGTGCAGTCCAAAGCAACTCCTCAGGCTCTAAATAAGGTGGGTTCTCCTGTGCAGTCCAAAGCAACTCCTCAGGCTCTAAGGTGGGTTCTCCTGTGCAGTCCAAAGCAACTCCTCAGGCTCTAAATAAGGTGGGTTCTCCTGTGCAGTCCAAAGCAACTCCTCAGGCTCTAAATAAGGTGGGTTCTCCTGTGCAGTCCAAAGCAACTCCTCAGGCTCTAAATAAGGTGGGTTCTCCTGTGTAGTCCAAAGCATACATTTGTGGTGTTTACTGCAAAAGAACAGTTCTATTGTCCCCAGACAAGGCTTAGTTCTAAAAGTACGACTATGTTCATACTTTAGCATGTTCAGTAGTTATTCCACTGACGTTACATCTGCATTTAATTGCATTCTGGAGGGAGAACAGACATTGTTGCTTAGTGGGAATTACTACATTCTCTCTCTGGAGAATCTGCATGCAATATTTAGCTTTGTTCTCTCTCAGCCAATTCACATGTAGCCAGGTATTCAGTAGAGTGTGTGATCTACTCAGGTTTCCCTGACTAAAAGCTTTCAGGAGAGAGTAGGACATACTGGATGTACCAACGAGAGTGTAGTGGTGGTGGGGGGGGGGGGGCATGTTCTGTTATAAACTCCACCCGGCACAGCCAGAAGAGGTGCTTCTACACCTGCATTCTAGCTGTTTGGGGTTTTAGGCTGGGTTTCTGTACAGCACTTCGAGATATTATCTGATGTACGAAGGGCTATATAAAATAAAATTGATTGATTGATTGACTGGCCACCCCTCATAGCGTGGCTCCTCTCTAGATTTCTTCCTGGGTTCTGGCCTTTCTAGGGAGTTTTTCCTAGCCACCGTGCTCCTTCACATGCATTGCTTGCTGTTTGGGGTTTTAGGCTGGGTTTCTGTACAGCACTTTGTGACATCAGCTGATGTAAGAAGGGCTTTATAAATACATTTGATTGATTGCACCAAGATAAAGTAAGTGGACTGTGATTAATGTTGCAACTTTTTTCGTCATCTGTGATGTTCATCCAAACGTCCCAGGCCTATGCTGTTTGTTTAAAACTTGATTTCTGACCTGCTCCATTCTGCTCCTTCATCATCATCTTCATCACCACCACCACCACCACCATACATCCTTTTTTAATTTCCACCACTAGGCATTGTTGGATATCTCCCAAACAAAGAGACAGATGATCGTAGTAATTTACACTCAACACTGCTGTATTCTTAATTCTATGGTCTGGAGTGCACTATCCCGCTCAGCGCTGATTCTGAAAGAATTATTATTCATTCAGGGCCTATAATCATGAAGCTTCAGAGTAGAAATTCTGATCTAGGATCAGGTACTCACTGTCCATGTAATCATATTCATGGTGATCTAAAATGCAAGACTGATCCCAGATCAGCACTCCTATTCTGAGACGCCTTATGAATATGGGACCTGATGTCTCAGAGTGTTTGGCAGAATAGAACACTGACAGTGCGTCGGAATAGAACACTGACAGTGCGTCGAAATGGAACACTGACAGTGCGTCGGAATGGAACACTGACAGTGCGTCGGAATGGAACACTGACAGTGCGTCGAAATGGAACACTGACAGTGCGTCGGAATGGAACACTGACAGTGCGTCGGAATGGAACACTGACAGTATGTCGGAATAGAACACTGACAGTGTGTCAGAATAGAACTGGATCTCTATCTGTCTTCTCATCACATTGCCAAATAGAAAGAACAGATAGTGAAGGAAGAGATAGTGAAGGAAGACATAGTGAAGGAATAGAAATATAAAGAAGAGATAGTGAAGGAAGACATAGTGAAGGAATAGAAATAGAAAGAAGAGATAGTGAAGGAATAGAAATAGAAAGAAGAGATAGAGAAGGAATATAAATAGAAAGAAGACATAGTGAAGGAAGAGACAGTGAAGGAATAGAAATAGAAAGAAGAGATAGTGAAGGAAGAGAAATGGAAAGAAGAGATAGTGGAAGAGATAGAGAAGGAAGAGATAGTGAAAGGAAAATGAGAGAAAGGAAAAGAGGAGATAGTGAAGGAAGAGATAGTAAAATAAGAGAAAGGGAAAGAAGAGATAGTGAAAGAGAGCAGGAGAGATGGGAGGAAAAAACAAAGGGAAAGAGACAGAGGAGGAGAATGGAACAGAATGATAATGAGAGTGATTGTGTGTGTGTGCATGCGTAGTGTGCATGCATAGTGTGCATGCGTGCAAGGTTTGTGTGTGCGTGTGTGTCAGAGGCAGGGCAGGATGGTTAATGGATATTACAGTGCGAGATAGACACATGCACACAACAACAATGGTTTAATTGATCTTTCCAGAGAGCAGTATTGAGCAGTATTTGGCCTGTCTTTCTCAACTTCAATTAAGTCATAATAATATGACTGATGAAAGGGAGCGAGAGAGAGAGCGAGAGAAATAAATGAGGATACTGGCTTTTGTTGTGAATATATGATTTTCTGAAAATATGATTTTCTATTTTACCAGTAGGTGGTGCCTTTCAACTACCCGGGCCCTCCGTTTTTCCTTGACCATGTGACTTGACAAGGAACATCTCTGGGCCTTAGTGATAGCATATTTATTCCCTGAGTTTCTTCACTACAATGTTCTGTGATGAGACAGGTTTCCTGTTTTGAAATGACAGTTACAATTCACACAACAGGTAATATGAATCAAGACAGCACATAGCTGGTTTAATGACTGGGATGATGACTGTGGCACTGAGAGGTGATGCAATGATGAAGGGAAACGTGTTTATAAATAGAAGCACTCTCTCTTAACACTGTTGGTAAAATGTTGTTATGATCTAGTTATGACGAAGAGGTTTCAATTCTATTCTATTGTCCCTTAAATAAACAGATCATTCTTTGGAAAAACAATTTGCCAAAATGACTCAATAAGACATAACAACCATTCACACACACACAAACATGCTCCAGGCTTTCCAAGAAAAACAGCAAATAGCACACTGTCTTTCTCGTTCTCGCTCCCCCCCTCTCGCTCTCTCTCTTCCCCCCGCCCCGTCTCTCTCTCTCTCCACCCACTCCTTCCCTCCCCCGACTCTTCCTCTATTTTTAGCCCAGTCCTGCGAATCAGAAATCGTGACAGATCTATAGGGATAAACCTGGAGTCCAGGTTAACCTGAGCATCAATGAAGACTCAACAGCTCTGTAAACACCTCACAATGCACAAGCACTCATTGTGTTATGGTCAAATTAAAGGGACAGTTCAGCTAAATGACACATTTAGATATGTGTTTCCTTACTTTGAAGGCATTCTATCCCTTTAAATTTCTTAGCCAAAACAGAGTTATCCTTTCTTCGATCAAAACCTTATACCAAGAGATGACAGAAAGAGAGGATTTTCACATCACTGCTTTAAATAACCTTTAACTGCAGTGGGCTAAATCAGGGTCACACAGAGTGGTTCTTGGTACTTTGAAACAAAAGTATACACCTCACACACATGGTTATGGGCAACAACAAAAAAAGAAGATGCCAGATAGGAAATGTATTTCATTTTGAGTTTGAATCCCAATATTACACTTCATATACATCACAGAAGAGTGAACTATAACAAAACTGTTTGACATAGAAACACCAGAT
This sequence comes from Salvelinus fontinalis, assembly GCF_029448725.1. Classification (NCBI taxonomy): domain Eukaryota; kingdom Metazoa; phylum Chordata; class Actinopteri; order Salmoniformes; family Salmonidae; genus Salvelinus; species Salvelinus fontinalis. The sequence continues at coordinate 38,372,543 of NC_074698.1, forward strand.
TTTCGGTGGGTTTAAAAAAATAATGTTTATTAATTATGAAATTATGAAAAATATGAATAACATTCCACCCATGAGGCCACTAGGTCATTTGACTGCAGGAAAGGTGTACTACAACAATTACAATTAAAATATACACGTTCAGACAGAGTATAAATATACAAATAGAAATACAGTTATATTCACCACAGAATATTCATAATGGGCAGACAGACATACATTTTCTGCCACTAGTGACAAATAAACAGCATTGGTTTCAGCAGACAGACATGGCTGTCCACTATTTGTTAAAGACATCCCTCACCCGGAGTAGAGGTAGATGCCCCTCTTCTTCTCTCTTCTCTTTTGCAGCATAATCATCATTCCATCTTTACATCACCTCATACCAGGGACGTGTTCATTAGGCACTGAACGGAAGAAAACAGACCAAAGTAGTGTGGAAGTACCTGAACTTATCCAATGAGAAACGTTAGTTTTCATATTCCGTTGTAAAATCTTTTGCTACAGTGTGTCCTAATGAATACGACCTAAGTGCTATTCAAGTATCACATCAAGTACTACTACGTACTGTATATATGATTACATAACAAGATTTTCTCCTCATAAGCAAGCACACAGCTGAACTAACACAGCTGAACACACACACAGTACATGCATGTGATATTGCGTAGGTGTTCAGAGACCTACGTGTCGGACTGTGCGTATCCGTGTGCGTGCGCATGTGGGTGTCCGTGTGTGTGTGTGTGTGTGTGTGTGTGTGGTTAGAATGACAGCCTAACTGCTTGTGACTGTATTCCCTGCACGTAGCACTTTGCGGTCCATTTCTCTCAATTAATTTTCACAACTCTCTCTCTTTCTCTTTCTCTTTCTCTTTCTCTCTTTCTCTCTCTCTCTTTTTCTGAGCGCTGCCTACAAATCATCTCTTTTATAAATATCCCACCCTGCTTCTTTTGATATTCAGACTTGGCTTCCTTTCAATTTAAAACTATGTTATGTTACTATTTGTGGAAAATACTCCACAGAAATGTTCAACTTGTGCAAGAGGAAAAAAAAGAAATTCAACAGGGACCCCCTATTAATCAGAACAACTCCAGTTTTACCATGACTTCAGCAGTGCATGGCTGGATGAACCAAGTCTCTGGCCAGGGAAAGGAACATTTTAAAGTTCGCCTCTTGGCATCAGAGAGAAAATGTTGCAGTTTTCAAGCACATTTCCTGCAATTCTACACATTTTGTCATGAGGCAGATACAACTTTGCCGTTTTAAAGGCCCAGTGCAGTCAAACATTATATTTATATATTTCCATACTGAGGTTGGAATAGTACCTTGAAATTGTGAAAATTATGATAATGCTGTAAGAGCTGTTCGAAAAGTCCTCCTAAAATTTCAGCATGTTTTGATGGGAGGGAATTTTGTTCTGCCTTGCAGTAAATTAGTTAATAGACCAATAAGAAAGAGAGTTCCAAACCTCTCTGCCAATAACAGCTAGTTTTCAGTTTTCCCCTTCCCAGGGGTCTGCAGACCCCACTCTGAGAACCCCTGCTCTAGGGCTTCTAGCCCAGGACTAAGAGCGTCTGGGGTTAAGTATAGACTTGGGATAACCACACGCAATGTGAAAAGGCCTTTTGAAGCTAGCCTGCTGGTAGCAGACCTGTTTGAGCTTCAACCTGACTCCTTGGTCGTGTCCGTTGTCATGCCAAACTCGACTAACAATGTATGGCATGCCGTGACGACGCAAGCCAGTAGAGCTGGCTGTAAAGCACATAGAATAGTATACACATCCCACTGTGGCCACACTGGTTGTATCAACGCTGTTTGCATGTCATTTCAATGAAATTACGTTGAACCAACGCGGAATAGACGTTAAATTGACGTCTGTGCCCAGTGAGAGTACTGGAGAACCCAGCTACTTCAGCCAGTAAAGTCAGAAATGGTTTTCACTAAGAAACGCCACCAAGCTAGTAAAGCCACTTGTTATTCTGTCCAGTAACAAAAAGGACAAGAAGGCAGCATTCCTATTCTGTGGCTTAACGCCCGGACCACTGCCTTTATCCTGCGCCAGAGCAGCCAGAGTTTAGAGACATTTTCAGTGCCGTTTCCAGTAAAGTATTCTAACTCCGAATAATAATCGTATTCCGTTCAGCATGACCAGTGATGTAAAGTACTTAAGTAAAAATACTTTAAAGTACTACTTAAGTAGTTTTTTGGGGGTATCTGTACTTTGCTTTACTATTCATATTTTTGACAACTTTTACTTCACTACATTCCTAAAGAAAATAATGTACTTTTTACTCCATACATTTTCCCTGACACCCAAAAGTACTCTTTGCATGTTGAGTGCTTAGCAGGACAGGAATATGGTCCAATTCACGCACTTATCAAGAGAACATCCCTGGTCATCTCTACTGCCTCTGATCTGGCTGACTCACTAAACACATATGCATCGTTTGTAAATGATGTCTTAGTATTAATGTGCACCCCTGGCTAACCGTACATTTAAAAAACAACAAAATAGTGCCGTCTGTTCTTGATTTATATAAGGAATTTGAAATGATTTATACTTTTGATACTTAAGTATATTTTAGCAATTACATTTACTTTTGATACTTAAGTAAAATACTTTAAGACTTTTACTCAAGTAGTATTTTACTGGGTGACTTTCACTTTTACTCGAGTAACTTTCTATATCTATACTTTTACTCAAGTATGACAATTGGGTAGTTTTTCCAACATTGAGCATGAGTGACCTAAATCTGTCCAGAGTCAGAGTCCTCACTTAAAATCGAGAGCCTCGACTGGCTGGTTTCTCTCTCACACACACACACACACACACACACACACACACACACACACACACACACACACACACACACACACACACACCAGTAGGCCAGCGCAGTAGAGCTCACCTCAGCTTGGTTGGGTTCAGTAGAATAGAGGATATAAGACAAAGCTGTACTGACTAACACATTCAATAGAGGGCATAGTTACAGTACATTCGCACACAATAAGCTGCAACATATTCAGGACAAAGGCAAAAGGAGGAGAAAGGGCTGATCCATGCCATTGCATGTCTATCCTACTACACAAGACATGTAACCATAGAGCTGAGGCTGACCTGTGAGTGGAGAGAGGCTGCGTCTTTATTGGCACCCTTTTCCCTATATAGTGCACTACATATGACCGGGGTTCTGGTCAAAAGTAGTGCACTATATATGGAATAGGGTGCCATTTGGGATGCAGACGAGTCTTTGGCACTGAAAGTTTATGTATCTGATTTCTCTTTATGCATAGACACTTTTAACACCTTGCTAGACGCCATTAGTGTTCTATGGGACTGGGTCAATACTTGGCTAATCAATGCCACTTTCTCAAGGGGAGAGCCCGTTCAAAATATCAAGACAACCAGCAATATGTTAGTTCTATCGTCAAGACAACCATCAATATGTTAGTTCTATTATCAAGATAATCATCAATGTTAGTTCTATTATCAAGATAATCATCAATGTTAGTTCTATCATCAAGACAACCATCAATGTTAGTTCTATTATCAAGATAATCATCAATATGTTAGTTCTATCGTCAAGACAACCATCAATATGTTAGTTCTATCGTCAATACAACCATCAATATGTTAGTTCTATCATCAAGACAACCATCAATATGTTAGTTCTATCATCAGGACAACCATCAATGTTAGTTCTATTATCAAGATAATCATCAATATGTTAGTTCTATCGTCAAGACAACCATCAATGTTAGTTCTATTATCAAGACAACCATCAATATGTTAGTTCTATTATCAAGATAATCATCAATATTTTAGTTCTATCGTCAAGATAATCATCAATATGTTAGTTCTATTATCAAGATAATCATCAATATGTTAGTTCTATTATCAAGACAACCATCAATGTTAGTTCTATCGTCAAGACAACCATCAATATGTTAGTTCTATTATCAAGATAATCATCAATATGTTAGTTCTATTATCAAGATAATCATCAATATGTTAGTTCTATCGTCAAGACAACCATCAATATGTTAGTTCTATCGTCAAGACAACCATCAATATGTTAGTTCTATTGTCAAGACAACCATCAATATGTTAGTTATATTATCAAGACAACCATCAATATGTTAGTTCTATCATCAAGACAACCATCAATGTTAGTTATATCGTCAAGACAACCATCAATATATTAGTTCTATCGTCAAGACAACATCAATATGTTAGTTCTATTATCAAGACAACCATCAATGTTAGTTCTATTATCAAGACAACCATCAATGTTAGTTCTATTATCAAGACAACCATCAATGTTAGTTCTATTATCAAGACAACCATCAATGTTAGTTCTATCGTCAAGACAACCATCAATGTTAGTTCTATCGTCAAGACAACCATCAATGTTAGTTCTATCGTCAAGACAACCATCAATGTTAGTTCTATTATCAAGACAACCATCAATGTTAGTTCTATCGTCAAGACAACCATCAATGTTAGTTCTATCATCAAGACAACCATAAAAAGTCTCAAAATAAGTATCATAACAAAAAAGTCTGAAATCACAAATGCTCATATTCCTGCCATCTTTCTGAGCGATACAAAATTAATCTGTACAGGCGCAGTCTGGTTGAAAGGCCCTGTGTGTGTGTTAAAGACCCTCTTTAGTTAGTTCTATCGTCAAGACAACCATCAATGTTAGTTCTATTATCAAGATAATCATCAATATGTTATTTCTATCATCAAGACAATCAGCCCAAGTGGTTACCTTAGTAACACTGTGTAGCCTAGCCTACTCATTCTCAGAACATCTATTGAGTGAAACTAGATGAGTACACTGCCTCCATTCCTTAATGACACAAACCTGTACAAATCCTTTTAAAACACTGATTCATCAGTACAAAATGAGGATGGTCCAATCAAATCAATGCCATTAATAAATCCTCACCACCGCAAGAGAGGGGTTTCCCAGATCATTGAGCAGTTTCCTCATTTTTCAGGAAAGAGAGGAAAGAGAGGAAAGGATGGAAAATTGGTCTTGGTGTGTGTTTGTGTTTGCGTGTGTGTGTGTGTTTGCGTGTGTGTGTGTGTTTGCGTGTGTGTTTGCGTGTGTGTTTGCGTGTGTGTGTGTTTGCGTGTTTGTCGTGCTGCAGTAGTCCCAGTCTCCTCCAGTGGTCAGTCACAACGGGGTATTCCACGAGAGATGAGAAAAATGGTGAGGGGGAGTGGGAAATGTTTTAATGGTAATAGTAATGTGAGGGAGGGAGGGTTGTCTCCCTCTGAGATAGATGTCTGTCAGTCTGTCAGGGTTGAGGGAGGAGAGGGAGAGGAGGAGAGGGAGAGGAGGAGAGGGAGAGGGAGAGGAGGAGAGGGAGAGGGAGAGGAGGAGAGGGAGAGGAGGAGAGAGAGGAAGGAGATGGAGAGGAGGAGGGGGAGAAGAGAAGAGGAGAGAGGGGGAGGAGAGAGAGAGGGGAAGTCTCCAAAGAGCAGAAGAGCAGATGGAAACGGGTAACACACAAGTCAGAGCCTTTTTTCATGATCCAGCTCTCCAGTTCTCTGCTCCACTCGCTCAAGGCACTGAAAAGGGGACGGGAGGGGTCCCTCAGAGTGGAGTGTCACCAAGTCAGTGTCCCTTGGTGGAATGTCCCCTCAGCAGTAATGTCCTTCATTTATCCCGTCCTGTCCCCTGCTCGCTCTCTCTGTCTCTCTCTGTGAGAGAGGAGCTGAGGTCCTACGACTGCAGAGAAACTGACAGAGGTCAATGCTCATAGTCACACTACAGTGTATCAGGTGTGCAGTGCAGTCACTTACTCAGCTCTCTCCACTCCACTCTCCACTCTCAGAATGGCTGCATGGAGAAAAACATGGGGTAAAATGCCTTTGTGTCCCTTTTCCACTGCGAGGATTAACACCGGTGCTGGACCTAAAAACGTGGACTTTTGTGTTACCAATGGCTGAGGCAGAGAGACATTGTTTCCTTTGGGCCTTTATGGCCTTTATGACTCCATGTGGAATATTCTCCTCCTTGGTCTGTATTCCACAGTCTAGAATAGTAGTATTTTCTGTGCCTCAGAAAAGCACAAAGGCACAGACATTGACCTACTACTGTAATACTGAAGGGTCTAGTGTAATAGTGTAGATGTGTGATTTCTTTGTTCCATACATTAGTTCTTGTGTTCTTACACTGGAAAAAGTCCACAGGTTCTGTACATACTCTTTCTTTCTTGCACACACACACACATACACAAATGCACTCACACAAATAAACACACAATTTTCCTGCCCTCTCCTGCTCCTTTCCTCCTCCCTCTACCACCAGCTGCCAGTAAGATCCTGTCGGACTCAGGTTCCACTCTCCCGTTGCGTAAAAAAAAGCCCCAACACATTGCTGCAGTTTCACAGGACGAGTGAATGACGCGGGGCACTGACGCGGGTGCACTCCTCTTTCGGCCCGGTGTCGAGTTGCCGTCGCTGGCCCACTTTTCACCGGTCGTACGGCCTGTCACCTGTCCTGGCTGGGAGGAATGCCGCGACTGACGCGGCTGGTGACGGCAGCACTGACTCCGGCAGCAGCTCGGCATAGCGGATTAAGTGTCTGTGTGAGGCTCCCGCTGCGTGTGTCAATGTGTGTGAGGGGGTCTCAGGGTGTGTGTGTGCATGTCTCCTGAGAGGTTGTTTTGACACTGGACACCTGCTGTCCGACTGTAAAAGCGGGTGTTTGTGAGGTGGTGGTGAACCCGCATGCCAGACCCATCCGTCTCGCTCTCCCTCTGTCTCTCTGTCTCTCTCGCTGTCTCTCTCTACTCAGAGTTCCACAGGTACCTCCTCCGCCCGTCTGTCTGTCCGTGAACCCTGAGCCCTCATCCTCGCCACACCTCTTCCTGTGTCCTCGTCCTCCTCTCCACACCATTTCCTGTGTCCTCGTCCTCCTCTCCACACCACTTCCTGTGTCCTCGTCCTCTCCACACCTCTTCCTGTGTCCTCGTCCTCTCCACACCTCTTCCTGTGTCCTCGTCCTCTCCACACCTCTTCCTGTGTCCTCGTCCTCTCCACACCTCTTCCTGTGTCCTCGTCCTCCTCCTCTCCACACCTCTTCCTGTGTCCTCGTCCTCCTCCTCTCCACACCTCTTCCTGTGTCCTCGTCCTCCTCCTCTCCACACCTCTTCCTGTGTCCTCGTCCTCCTCCTCTCCACACCTCTTCCTGAGTCCTCGCCTTCCTCCTCTCCACACCTCTTCCTGAGTCCTCACCCTCCTCCTCCTCTCCACACCTCTTCCTGAGTCCTTGTCCTCCTCCTCCTCTCCACACCTCTTCCTGAGTCCTTGTCCTCCTCCTCTCCACACCTCTTCCCGAGCTATGAGCTGAGCCAAGAGCAGCCAGGCTCCATAAAGACTAGGGAGGGCTGGTGGTGGTGGCTAGCCCACCCCCCCGGCGGTGCTCCATTCCTGGGGCTTCTCTCCTCTCTCATGTCCCTGTGTGGTCAGAATATCCCAGGCTCCAGGTGTTCCTCACAAGGGGCACTGCTCTGAGGTAAAGGAGCTCCCTCCTCCAGCTCCTGAGGCCCTCTCTTTCTTTTTCCTCTTCTTTCTCTTGTGGACCGTCCAGCAGGCGGCGGCGGTCAGTGTCAGCACCAGGCCGGCTATAAGCAACACTACCGTCACCACTTTGGTCAGGGGCAGGTCATTGTATGTGTAAGTAACAGCCGTGCCCGACACACCGATCACCAACGAGATGATGCCAAAGGGGAAGATGCAGCGATACCAGGACTTCTCCATGCCGCCCGTGGCTTGGGAAAGGCGCTCCAGACTGGATAGGACCTCCGGGACTTTGGGCCCATGGGCTTCCAGCTGGCTCAGGGCCTGATTGTCTTGTCCAGGGGCCGGGGCTCCTGGGGGCTGGGGTGGAGGCTGGCAGGCCAGTTTGCCAGTGGTGCAGCCCATCCTGTCGGACTAACCCGGCCTTCGGCAGGAGGTGGAGGCTGGAGGTGCAGACCAGGCAGCAGATCTTCCTGGAACTGCCTCTGCCTCAGCTATCTTTTCCTCAGTAGTAGTCAGCACTGGCCTGGAGCAAGAAATGGAGACAACCAGAGGAGGTTTCTCTGTCTCAGAGCACAGAGGAGAAAGGAAGGAATAGCTAGAGTGGGAGGTATTGTGAGGTTTTGGTCATAAAGCGCAGAAATCCTACTCACACTCTCCCTGTCTCTTTCTCCCTCTCTCTCTGTCTCTCTGCTGCGTGTGCCCTGCTTGCTGCTGATTCTCTGGCAGCACATTGTACACTCTGCTGCCGGGACTGTAGGGGGATATATAAGGGGCCAGTGGAGGGGGTGGATCCAGGGAGAGGAAAGTGGGCGGAACAAAGCCTCCGATTGGCCGCAGCACATGTGATGTCAAAGACCGGGGCAGGGAGGAATGGGGAGTGGTGGGAGAACAGGAAGCGGGAGGAGAGAAGAGGAAGGGGGAAGGGGGAAGGGAGAAGAGGAGAAGAACAGTTTAACTGCTCCCTCTCTGCCTCATCTCTCTCCATCCTTCCTCTCCTTTATTCTCTTTTTTATCTCCACGCGGTAGAGAGTTAAAGTATCCCCTGGAGAATAGAAGAAACCCCTACTGCTACGTTTTCTGCAGCGAGGGGAGCACGATTCTGCCAGGATTCAACTATAGAAAAGATACAGGCAGAATGAGGTAGTGATAGCGATTCTGTTTGATCAGAGTAGAGAGAGGAAGGGGAGTGTTTGGAGCGTCTGCCACCTCTCTCTCTCACACACACCTCGCCGCAACGGCACAGCTGTATCACGTTCGACATGCTAATTATACAACAACGGCATTCCCACTGCACCCTGCCACAACACAGAGGCACCTCACACACACACACACACAATCATTTAGAAACACATTCACAGACACATACAGTCCATATGAAAACCTATATTTATACCAACAAGATATCAGTCGGACTTCATGCCCCAACGTCCTTGGACAAACGTTTATTTTTGACGAGTAAACTGACTTCATCTCCCAACGTTCTGTGACAAACTTGTTATATTTAGGCACACAGAAACAACTTGTGTGGAGTGTAGGTATTCATTCTGACTGGGTTAATTAGGGGTGAAGGTTTGGGATGAAACAGAGACAACTCTGACTGGGCTTGATATATTGTTGTGGATGGATGGTGGAGTGGCGATGAGCTCCTGCTCTGTAGACTGTGAGTTCAATCCCAGTGCAGGGCTCTTGGGCTGGTTTTGACAGTGTCTCCCGACATCCAGTGGACCTGCACAAACGTCGAATTTCGCCTTGGATCTGGAGTGATCCTTCTGATTTATACACAGATGCACGTAATAGCAAACACACTCAGCGCCCATTCCTCCTCCTCCTCCGCCCACACACACGACGCAGCACCCATTCCTCCTCCTCCACACACACGTACACAAAGCCTCCTGCCAAATGGCTAAATGGGATAAAGGCTACGTATGGATGACAGAGAGGCTAATCCCCTCTATACCACCAGGACCAGCCTCCGGAGCCTTCAGCCTCTCTTCAAATTAAATCAACCCAGACAGCTCTGCCTCCCTAAGTCCTCTCCCAGCTCACCTAAACCCAGTTACAGAAAGATGCTTCACTAGGGACTACTGGTGGGTAAGGCTCTACTGGGATGACATTCTAACCAGTTTGAATGTTGTTTCATTTAGAATGCATGCTCATGGGATGACTAGAAGACTGATTGGAATAATACATTGAACTCTATGGGATGGTATATATTCATTCAACTATGAATATTGTAAGCATGATTTTAATGAATGATTAGCACAGATATGCAGGACGAATGACAGTGTCATTTTAACCAAATAAACCATGCCATGCTAATCAGGAATGTCTCGTCTACAAAGAGCCACGCCATATGGTCCCAGACGCCTCCTCCATTGTGAACATGCTTATTTGTGCACAGTGTGTGTGTTTGTACAGTTGAAGTTGGAAGTTTACATACACCTAAGCCAAATACATTTAAACTCAGTTTTTCACAATTCCTGACATTTAATCCTAGTAAGAATTCCCCGTCTTAGGTCAGTTAGGATCACCACTTTAATTTAATAATGTGAAATGTCAGAATAATAGTAGAGTGATTTATTTCAGCTTTTATTTCTTTCATCACATTCCCAGTGGGCCAGAAGTTGACATACACTCAATTAGTATTTGGTAGCATTGCCTTTATATTGCTTAACTTGGGTCAAATGTTATGGGTAGCCTTCCACAAGCTTCCCACAATAAGTTGGGTGAATTTTGCCCCATTCCTCCTGACAGTAAGTTGGGTGAATTTTGCCCCATTCCTCCTGACAGAGCTGGTGTAACTGAGTCAGGTTTGTAGGCTTTCTTGCTTGCACAAGCTTTTTCAGTTCTGCCCACAAATGTTCTATAGGATTGAGGTCAGGGCTTTGTGATGGCCAATCCTATACCTTGACTTTGTTGTCCTTAAGCCATTTTGCCACAACTTTGGAAGTATGCTTGGGGTCATTGTCCATTTGGAAGACCCATTTGCGAGCAAGTTTTAACTTCCTGACTGATGTCTTGAGATGTTGCTTCAATATATCCACATCATTTTCCTTCCTCATGCAGCCATCTATTTTGCGAAGTCCACCATTCCCTCCTGCAGCAAAGCACGCCCACAACATGATGCTGCCACCCCCATGCTTCACGTTTGGGATGGTGTTCTTCGGCTCGCAAGCCTCCCCCTTTTTCCTCCAAACATAACGATATTCATTATGGCCAAACAGTTCTATTTTTGTTTCATCAGATCAGAGAACATTTCTTCAAAAAGTACGATCTTTGTCCCCATGTGCAGTTGCAAACCGTAGTCTTGCTTTTTTTATTGTGGTTTTGGAGCAGTGGCTTCTTCCTTGCTGAGCAGCCTTTCAGGTTATGTCGATATAGGACTCGTTTTACTGTGGATATCGATACTTTTGTACCAGTTTCCTCCAGCATCTTCACAAGGTCCTTTGCTGTTGTTCTGGGATTGATTTGCACTTTTCGCACCAAAGTACGTTCATCTCTAGGAGACCGAACTCGTCTCCTTCCTGAGCGGTATGATGACGGTGTTTATACTTGCGCACTATTGTTTGTACAGATGAATGTGGTACCTTCAGGCGTTTGGAAATTGCTCCCAAGGATGAACCAGACTTGTGGAGGTCGAAAAAAGGTATTTTGATTTTCCCATGATGTCAAGCAAAGAGGCACTGAGTTTGAAGGTAGGCCTTGAAATACATCCACAGGTACACCTCCAATTGACTCAAATTATGTCAATTAGCCTATCAGAAACTGGAATTTTCCAAGCTGTTTGAAGGCACAGTCAACTTAGTGTTTGAAAACTTCTGACCCACTGGAATTGTGATACAGTGAATTATAAGTGAAATAATCTGTCGATTATTGTTGATGAGAACCAGTTCATAGACAGGGGGATAACTAGTTATTGATGTCAGCCATTGATGAGAACCAGGTCATAGACAGGGGGATAACTGATTATTGATGTCAGCCATTGATGAGAACCAGGTCAAAGACAGGGGGATAACTAGTGTTTGATGTCAGCCATTGATGAGAACCAGGTCAAAGACAGGGGGATAACTAGTGTTTGATGTCAGTCATTGATGAGAACCAGTTCATAGACAGGGGGATAACTGATTATTGATGTCAGCCATTGAATAGAAGTCCAGCTACATTCTTTACCTGTGATCATGTCTCTCTCATGTCTGGCGGCAGATTAACAAAATATCCTACCAGACTACCAGAGAGGCGGAGGGCGTCACTCAAAACCATAGAAATAAAACAAATTCTATGGTCACAATCACAGGAGGTTGGTGGCTGCTTAATTGGGAGGGACGGTCTTGTGGTAGCGGCTGGAGTGCAATGGGTGGGATAGTATCAAATACATCAAACACATGGTTTTCATGTGTCTGATGCCATTCCATTCGCTCTGTTACAGCCATTATTCTGAGGCGTCCTCCACTCAGCAGCCTCTACTGGTCACAACAACCTGAAGGGGGTTTACTGAGGGATCAGGGGACCGTCAAAGACCTATTAGTATTATTTATTTACCAAAACCCCTTGGTTTCAACATAAACAAAGAGAGTTGTGGAATATACACTGCTCAAAAAAATAAAGGGCACACTTAAACAACACAATGTAACTCCAAGTCAATCACACTTCTGTGAAATCAAACTGTCCACTTAGGAAGCAACACTGATTGACAATAAATTTCACATGCTGTTGTGCAAATGGAATAGACAAAAGGTGGAAATTATAGGCAATTAGCAAGACACCCCCAATAAAGGAGTGGTTCTGCAGGTGGTGACCACAGACCACTTCTCAGTTCCTATGCTTCCTGGCTGATGTTTTGGTCACTTTTGAATGCTGGCGGTGCTTTCGCTCTAGTGGTAGCATGAGACGGAGTCTACAACCCACACAAGTGGCTCAGGTAGTGCAGCTCAGGCCACAAATGTGCATGTGTCAGTATATGGTCTCACAAGGGGTCTGAGGATCTCATCTCGGTACCTAATGGCAGTCAGGCTACCTCTGTTGAGCACATGGAGGGCTGTGCGGCCCCACAAAGAAATGCCACCAAACACCATGACTGACCCATCGCCAAACCGGTCATGCTGGAGGATGTTGCAGGCAGCAGAACGTTCTCCACGGCGTCTCCAGACTCTGTCACGTCTGTCACATGTGCTCATGTGCTCAGTGTGAACCTGCTCTCATCTGTGAAGAGCACAGGGCGCCAGTGGCGAATTTGCCAATCTTGGTGTTCTCTGGGAAATGCCAAACGTCCTGCACGGTGTTGGGCTGTAAGCACAACCCCCACCTGTGGACGTCGGGCCCTCATACCACCCTCATGGAGTCTGTTTCTGACCGTTTGAGCAGACACATGCACATTTGTGGCCTGCTGGAGGTCATTTTGCAGGGCTCTGGCAGTGCTCCTCCTTGCACAAAGGCGGAGGTAGCGGTCCTGCTGCTGGGTTTTTGCCCTCCTACGGCCTCCTCCACGTCTCCTGATGTACTGGCCTGTCTCCTGGTAGCGCCTCCATGCTCTGGACACTACGCTGACAGACACAGCAAACCTTCTTGCCACATCTCGCATTGATGTGCCATCCTGGATGAGCTGCACTACCTGAGCCACTTGTGTGGGTTGTAGACTCCGTCTCATGCTACCACTAGAGTGAAAGCACCGCCAGCATTCAAAAGTGACCAAAACATCAGCCAGGAAGCATAGGAACTGAGAAGTGGTCTGTGGTCACCACCTGCAGAACCACTCCTTTATTGGGGGTGTCTTGCTAATTGCCTATAATTTCCACCTTTTGTCTATTCCATTTGCACAACAGCATGTGCAATTTATTGTCAATCAGTGTTGCTTCCTAAGTGGACAGTTTGATTTCACAGAAGTGTGATTGACTTGGAGTTACATTGTGTTGTTTAAGTGTTCCCTTTATTTTTTTGAGCAGTGTATTTTCCTCCATAGTCTGAAAGGAAATAAGAGGACATGGGAATAGATCCCCCCCTCCACACACACACACACACACACACACACACACACACACACACACACACACACACACACACACACACACACACACACACACACACACAATGACAAGACTGAACCGTTATTAAGATGTTCCTCCCTGCCCTCCATTGAAAAGCTCTCTGTGACGGAGTAAACTGACACACACAGGCAGGGTGGTCAGGGAGGAAATCAAATAATAAACATTGCTGGAGGGGTAATTGATGAAACAGCGTGACTCAACACTAGCTGCCTGCTGTAACTGAATACCAACAGAGAAAGAAATACAGGAGATTTAGGAGGAGAGGAGGGGGATGGATGGGGGGAGAGAAGGGCCGGGGGCGTCAGAGAAGAGTGGGAGGGAGAGGAGAAAGAAGGCTCAATGAAAAGCGAGGTGGATTCTTGGTAACGCAGCATGGTTTCTGTGGTTGTGTACTTGGACACGGGAGCTTATAAAGCACTATAGGTTTTGTACATCTGCTCCCCCCCCATTCAAATTACAGAGAGGATGGACAGATTAAAGGACCAGGCGGAAAAAGAATAGAGTAGAGGAGAATTAAATTCAAACAACTTCAGTTGTCCCCTTGCTAAAATGACTAAAAGGAAAAGCAAGAGGGAGTGAGAGAAAGATAACAGTTGAGTAAGAGGAATATAGAACAGTTACACAGAAAACTTAAACGTTTATTTATTTTGTTACTATTTTTCCTTCAAATTTAAGCTACATTTGTTTGTTGGTTAAGAGCAAGTAAGCAATGTGACTAATACAATTTAATTCCACCACTTTTCAACCTCATTTTCATTATCTCCAGCACAATACCAGTTTCTAAGTTTTGTAGTGAAAATATACAGTAAAGTGTAACAGTTCTACCCGATGGCAACAAAAGAAACAGTGATTTTCAAACACTATGAGATTGGCAGTGACGTGGGGAGCAAGAAAATACCCTGAACTGGCCAGAAACTAGTTGTTTTTCTTACATTTAATCCTACCCTGTGAAGTCACAGAGAAGCATTTTTTAAGAACTTTTATCTTTTTAATCACAGAAATGCATGTTGACACTGGTATGGTGCTGAAAAGAATGAATTTAAAGTTGAAAAGTTGCAGAATTGCCCTTTACGTAAAGACTAGGACATTGCTGAAAATGGTTCAGTTGTCTGAAGCATACATACGTATGTCACCTGGGCGGGACTTGTGTCAGGCAAACGGGAACACAGGAAGGCTGAGTTGCGTGAGCTCACCGGGACCTCTGTGTGTTGCAAATTTATGTTGACATTATTAATGCCTGCCGCTTAGTACTTTCCTGTCTCCCCTCTTCAGATGCCCTGGCCTAAACTGAGACAAGCTCTTATCAAGACAGAATCCTCCCTTTTGCTGTGATTCCAGCCCTTCCCGCACAGGGAATGGCAACCGCAATTATACAGACACATAGTTAACTTTTACTCAATAAAACGGTATTTATCCCCTCAGGGGCAATTAAGAAAGGCATAGTTATAAATCACAGTGGATGCTTTGAGAAAATGGTTGGGAGTGTTTTCCATTCAATAATGGATTGACTACGGTAGCATCATGATTAAATAAATAATAACAATATGTTCTGTTAGGGATGGCAAACGGACCCATAAAAGCACTCTGACAGAGAATGTGTGTGGTAGTAAAGGAGCTCTGATGAATACCGGTACCATAGCAGAAACAGAAGGTTGTGACAGAGCTAGCACTTGATAGAATCATTTCTAAATGAATAATGATCAGTGCCCTCATCACTTTACTGTAGCAGAGGAAAATGACCCGTTTATCAGAGTAGAGCTGTTGGTAAGTAAGAGCCAGTAGTCACTAACTACCACAGCCACAAAGTCATAAACCCAGCCTATTTGTACAATTTCTCTAATTAAAATCTGATTTTAAACCTAACCCTAACATTAACCACAATCCTAACTCTAGCCTTACGTTAAGACCAAAAAGCAAATTTGTGTTAGCCAATTTTGACTTTGTGGCTGTGCTATCTAATGGAAAACAGAAGATCCCCATTTTATTCAATTTTGTGCCTACTGAACACTACCCTTGTGTCACCATGACTACTATCCTGCTGTATGCTATTATGTCTCTTTGTCTCTTTCTGGTGAGAAACCTGCTCACCCCAGCTGACATCCATCTGAGTAGCTTTCCATGGAACCTGTTCCCCTGGTGACTCAGTCACCCTGGAGGTGTGTGTGTGTGTGTGAGGTCTGGTGCAGCAGAGCATACTCACCCACGACCCGCTGTGTAAACCCGGCGCCACCTGTCGCCCAGTCTGGACCAGCTTGTGCCATCCTCACGTCATTTGACTGTGGGTAGACTGGGCACGCATTGAACTGGCCCTTTTCATCCTCTCTAGGCCCCCGCTACCTCTCACACCCACCCTCATAATCTCTCATTTCGCATCAGAGGAAAACCCCAAAAATTGTCAGACTGCAGTCACCCAAGTCATGAACTGTTTTCTCTGCTACCGAACAACAAGCGGTACCGGAGCGTCATCTTGGACCAAAAGGCTCAGCTTCTACTTCCAAGCCATAAAACTGCTGAACAATTAATGAAATGTACACTGCTGCTACTCGCTGTTTATTATCTATGCATAGTCACTTCACCCCTACCTACATGTACAAACTACTTTGGCTAACCTGTACCCCCACACATTGACTCGGTACCGGTACCCCCTGTGTATAGCCTCGTTATTGTTATTTTATTGTGTTACTTTTTTATTATTTTTTACTTTAGTTTATTTGGTAAATATTTTCTTAACTCTTTTTTTTTTAACTGCACTGTTGGTAAAGGGGTTGTAAGTAAGCATTTCAATGTAAGGTCTACACTTGTTGTATTCAGTGCATGTGACAAATACAATTTGTTTGACAGACCCATCACTTCATATTGTATCCCAACAGATCCTCGGATCAGATAGATAGAATATTAGATGTGGTCATACTAGACCCATTCATGATGTAGAAATCTGAGACAGAATCAGACAGGATGGGAACGTCAGTCAAAATGTATGAAACAGCAGACAGAGGCTATTCCTCTTAGATTAGGCATGGATTCTGTCCAGTCCAAGACACAGATCAAGTTT
The DNA here is from genome assembly GCF_029448725.1 of Salvelinus fontinalis. Lineage (NCBI taxonomy): Eukaryota > Metazoa > Chordata > Actinopteri > Salmoniformes > Salmonidae > Salvelinus > Salvelinus fontinalis. The sequence goes on from NC_074698.1 coordinate 38,389,176, forward strand.
GTGTCTATGACTATGGAGATGAACACAGACAGCTGGTCCCGTAGGCCTTACCCTTCAATGTTGGCTGATCTGAAGGGTCTCGATAGGAAGTGAAGCGGTGGTGCATCCACCATATTACTTACACTTTAAACATCTGCAAACATCAAAGGATTAGGTTAGGGCCAAGGGGAAGAGGAGGGAGTGAATTGGGACTGGCACTTGGTGCGTGCCACAGGAGGTTGGTGGTACCATAATTTGGGAGGATAGGCTCATAGTAATGGCTGGAGCGGAACGGTATCAAATACATCAAACACATGGTTTCCATGGTGCCATTCCATTTGCTCCGTTCCAGTCATCATTATGATCCGTCCTCCCCTCAGCAGCCTCCACTGGTTCGTACCTACACCACCTGTCGACCGGTGGCGTGTTGCCCGGGCAGGTGAGGCTCATGCTGTTGATCTACCTCTTCAGCCCTCCCCAGCCGTCATTAAACTGTTTTGCCAAGTTTTTCCATTCACAGTACCGCTGGCGTGTTTTGAATGCAGCCCAGGGCCAAGATGGATAATAGTGAAACTCCTACATTGTTCTCCTTCCACACCACCCCACAGACCAGAAGGACAGAGTTAGTTTAGGCCTTCTCTACCCATATGAGTCACCTGCCTCCTTATTTGCTGCCTTATGAGAGCAAACTCTGTTGTATTAGCCACAGTGCTTCCCGTTGTATTAGCCACAGTGCTTCCCGTTGTATTAGCCACAGTGCTTCCCGTTGTATTAGCCACAGTGCTTCCCGTTGTATTAGCCACAGTGCTTCCCGTTGTATTAGCCACAGTGCTTCCCGTTGTATTAGCCACAGTGCTTCCCGTTGTATTAGCCACAGTGCTTCCCATTGTATTAGCCACAGTGCTTCCCGTTGTATTAGCCACAGTGCTTCCCGTTGTATTAGCCACAGTGCTTCCCGTTGTATTAGCCACAGTGCTTCCCGTTGTATTAGCCACAGTGCTTCCCGTTGTATTAACCACAGTATTCATTTCGGGGAGAAAATGGTGTACTTGACATTTAAAATTAAAACTTAACATGCATTAGATAGATAAGAGGGAATGTAGTCTGCATAACAAGTACTAATGTACTGTATGTAGTCTGTATAACAAGTACTAATGTACTGTATGAAGTCTGTACAACAAGTACTAATGTACTGTATGTAGTCTGTATAACAAGTACTAATGTACTGTATGTAGTCTGTATAACAAGTACTAATGTACTGTATGTAGTCTGTATAACAAGTACTAATGTACTGTATGTAGTCTGTATAACAAGTACTAATGTACTGCACGTAGGCTGTTTTTGATTTGAAAGGCGCGTCATGGATATAGCGCCACCTGCTGACAAATATAAAATCACAGCATGTCAGTGACCCCAACTTTGTTGACCTACAACATTTTTACTTAAATTATTAAACTAAAATTATTACACATTTGTAGATGTAGACTACCGAATGGAAAATGCAAAGTAACTTTTTCAATATCCATCAATTTGAATAATTTAATCTAATTATAAGAGTCTTACAATATACAAAAATGAACAATGTATAACCAAAATGCTCAATCACTCCAAATAAATACACAGATTGACATTCCCAAAACACAAAAATCCTTTTCAGAAGATTCTCCATCCTTCTTCCTCTGTTCTCAGTGTCCCCTCCTTAGACATTCATTGGTCTATTCTTCAATAGTCTTTCTTGGTCGTGTTCATTAGGCACCAAATGGAAGAAGACCGAATGAAACAGGGAGGGGCTACCTGGACTTCTCCAATTAGAAACTTTCATTTTTGTTTTCTGCTGCATTGTGTGCCCTAATAAACATGACCCAGGTGACTTGGCCTGTTCCTTTAGTCAGGTTCTGTGTCCAGAACCAGAGTAGGAAACATCACCCCTCCCTCTCCAAGCAGGGAGTAAATGTCACGGAGCGCGGCGGGGTTGGGAAGTCCAGGAGCGGAGGGCATGACCATGGTGTCAGACAGAGCCTGTCAGAGAAACAGAACACACCAAAAGAGTGACTAATGCATACATACACACAGACCCAAAATCACTGTCTCCATACTGACCTTTGTGGAGAAATCACCTTTTCCTTTTAACATAGCACAGGTGTGTAATGGCATGGATTTTGGTAGAAATATGCAAAGGGTGTGTTATTAGCTACCTGATACAGGTGTGTGTGTATGAGACAGATGTGTCTCTTACCTGATGCAGGTGTGTGTATGAGACAGATGTGCCTCTTACCTGATACAGGTGTGTGTGTGTGTGAGATGTGCCTCTTACCTGATGCAGGTGTGTGTGTATGAGACAGATGTGCCTCTTACCTGATACAGGTGTTTGTGTGTGTGAGAGATGTGCCTCTTACCTGATGCAGGTGTGTGTGTGTGTGTGTGTGTGTGTGTGTGTGAGAGACAGATGTGCCTCTTACCTGATGTGTGTGTGTGTGTGTGTGTGTGTGTGTGTGTGTGTGTGTGTATATACACTGCTCAAAAAAATAAAGGGAACACTTAAACAACACAATGTAACTCCAAGTCAATCACACTTCTGTGAAATCAAACTGTCCACTTAGGAAGTAACACTGATTGGCAATACATTTCACATGCTGTTGTGTAAATGGAATAGACAAAAGGTGGAAATTATAGGCAATTAGCAAGACACCCCCAATAAAGGAGTGGTTCTGCAGGTGGTGACCACAAGACCACTTCTCAGTTCCTATGCTTCCGGGCTGATGTTTTGGTCCCTTTTGAATGCTGGCGGTGCTCTCACTCTAGTGGTAGCATGAGACGGAGTCTACAACCCACACAAGTGGCTCAGGTAGTGCAGCTCATCCATGATGGCACATCAATGCGAGCTGTGGCAAGAAGGTTTGCTGTGTCTGTCAGCGTAGTGTCCAGAGCATGGAGGCGCTACCAGGAGACAGGCCAGTACATCAGGAGACGTGGAGGAGGCCGTAGGAGGGCAACAACCCAGCAGCAGGACCGTTACCTCCGCCTTTGTGCAAGGAGGAGCACTGACAGAGCCCTGCAAAATGACCTCCAGCAGGCCACAAATGTGCATGTGTCAGCATATGGTCTCACAAGGGGTCTGAGGATCTCATCTCGGTACCTAATGGCAGTCAGGCTACCTCTGGCGAGCACATGGAGGGCTGTGCGGCCCCCCAAAGAAATGCCACCCCACGACTGACCCACCGCCAAACCGGTCATGCTGGAGGATGTTGCAGGCAGCAGAACGTTCTCCACGGCGTCTCCAGACTCTGTCACGTCTGTCACATGTGCTCAGTGTGAACCTGCTTTCATCTGTGAAGAGCACAGGGCGCCAGTGGCGAATTTGCCAATCTTGGTGTTCTCTGGCAAATGCCAAACGTCCTTCACGGTGTTGGGCTGTAAGCACAACCCCCACCTGTGGACGTTGGGCCCTCATACCACCCTCATGTAGTCTGTTTCTGAACGTTTGAGCAGACACATGCACATTTGTGCCCTGCTGGAGGTCATTTTGCAGGGCTCTGGCAGTGCTCTTCCTTGCACAAAGGCAGAGGTAGCGGTCCTGCTGCTGGGTTGTTGCCCTCCTACGTCCTCCTCCACGTCTCCCGATGTACTGGCCTGTCTCCTGGTAGCGCCTCCATGCTCTGGACACTACGCTGACAGACGCAGCAAACCTTCTTGCCACAGCTCGCATTGATGTGCCATCCTGGATGAGCTGCACTACCTGAGCCACTTGTGTGGGTTGTAGACTCTGTCTCATGCTACCACTAGAGTGAGAGCACCGCCAGCATTCAAAAGTGACCAAAACATCAGCCCGGAAGCATAGGAACTGAGAAGTGGTCTGTGGTCACCACCTGCAGAATCACTCCTTTATTGGGGGTGTCTTGCTAATTGCCTATAATTTCCACCTTTTGTCTATTCCATTTGCACAACAGCATGTGACATTTATTGTCAATCAGTGTTGCTTCCTAAGTGGACAGTTTGATTTCACAGAAGTGTGATTGACTTGGAGTTACATTGTGTTGTTTAAGTGTTCCCTTTATTTTTTTGAGCAGTGTAATATATATATATATATATATATATATATATGAGACAGATGTGCCTCTTACCTGATACAGGTGTGTGTGTATGAGACAGATGTGCCTCTTACCTGATACAGGTGTGTGTATATGAGACAGATGTGTCTCTTACCTGATGCAGGTGCACCTCCTGCTGTAGCAGCTCAACTCGCAACCTCAGCCTCTCCACCTCCTGGAGCTCTGCCTGGCTGGTGTAGGTCAGGGTGGGGGGCAAGGGGGTCACCCCACTCAGGTCACCCCACTCGCCCTTACTTCTGACGGGGCAGAACGCGCCCGCTCCTTCCCCCTTCGGCCTCCTCCATCGATCCCATGCCTCCCGCTCTGGTCGGAAAAATTGTGATTATTTTTAGAGTGAGAGGAGCGTGAGCAACCGAAGCCGAAAACGTTTGCGCCTCCTGTGTGCTTGCTGCTCCCTCAGCTTTAAATAGCAGGGACAAGCCAAGCATTGCGCGCCGTCAAGGATGGACTGACTGACGGCTTTAAAATCTCACCGTCACATTCACACAGGGGGACCTGAGAAGGAGCCTCACCGTCACACACACATGAAGATCTCAAAAGGAGCCCAAGGAAACAAGAATAAATCCGGTGTTACTCCGACGGTTTCTATTTTCATTATCCATAAGTCAAGACAGTGAGGGGTTCAATTAGCTTGTTAGTGTGTGTCCGCGTGAAGATTGACTCTCAGGGAGCACATGTCTCTATTGGGGGATCGTGATCTGAGAATTAATCTGCTCATCATACTGTTGTCAGTTGACTCATGACAATGCTGCAACAAAAGCGTCACTGTACCATTCTATTGTTGGACATTTACACTGAATTGAATTGTCCCAAAATAAAATGCTGCATAATAATCAGACTACCAGAATATAGATTAGAGATCAATGAGAATGATACAGTTCCTTTAGAATGAATACCAGAATGTAGATTAGACATAAAATAGGAACTGTATAATTGTTCTACAGAAAGTATCACACCCCTTGACTTCTTCCAAATTTTGTTGTGTTACAGCCTGCATTTAAAATGGATGAAATTTAGATTTGTCACTGGCCTATATACACAATACCCCATAATGTAATTATTATTATTATTATTTATTTTTTTACAAATGAATAAAAAATAAAATCTGAATCTTGTCTTTTGAGTCAATAAGTATTCAAATCCTTTGTTATGGCAAGTCCAAATATGTTCTGGAGTAAACTTTTGCTGAACAAGTCACATAATATGTTGCATGGACTCACTATGTGTGCAATAATAGTGTTTAACATGATTGCTGGAGAGGAAGGAAACTGCTCAGGGATTTCACCATGAGGCGAATGGTGACTTTAAAACAGTTACAGAGTTTAATGGCTTTGACAGGAGAAAACTGAGGATGGATCAACAATAAAATGTAGTTAGTCCACAATACTAACCTAATTGACAGTGAAAATAAGAAAGCCTGTGCCTAATAAAAATATTTAAAAAAATGCATTCTGTTTGCAACAAGGCACTAAAGTAATACTGAAAAAAATGTGGCAAAGCAATTCACTTTTTTTGTCCTGAATACAAAGTATTGTATTTGCCCCAAACATATTACTGAGTACATTTTCAAGCATAGTGGTGGCTGCATCATGTTATGGTTATGCATTTCATTTTTAAGGACGGGGGAGTTTTCAGGGAAAAAAGAAACAGAATGGAGCTAAGCACAGGCAAAATCCTAGAGGAAAACCCAGTTTAGTTTTTGCTTTCCACCAGACACAGAGATTAATTCACATTTCAGCAGGACAATAACCTAAAACACAAGGCCAAATCTGTTGCTTACCAAGAAGACCGTAAATGTTCTTGAGTGGCTGAGTTAGTTTACACTTAAATCTACTTGACAAGAGCTGAAATGGTTATCTAGTAATGATCAACAACCAATTACACAGAGCTTGAAGAATTTAAAAAAAATAAAATGGGAAAATGTTGCACAATCCAGATGTGGAAAGCTCTTAGAGACTTACCCAGAAAGACTCATAGCTGTAATCTATGGTAGAAAATTACAAGATTATGTTTTAATACTGTTTATGCATCGAATAGCTTTGATTAGTACTCTCTCATCTGTGTTTGTGTGATTGAGTTGGGCCTCTGGGGCTTAACGCTGGCAATTGATTTAAAATGTCTTGGTGATAAAACCTACAGCCTGCATTCCATTGAATAATTAGTGTCTGTGAAATGCTGGCCTGTCTGCCAGGACCAGGTAAACCCTCCCTCCAGTTTCTCTCCCACACGCAGATGAACACCGGACTTCAGAAATTGGGATGAGTACTCAGTGTTCCATGTTGCATTAGTATCTGTGTGTTAAGGTGTGTGAAACTGAGAAGATAACTCTGTATAAACAAGCAGTAAATTACCTAGAGACAGAAACCTTGCGCAATGTACATTTGTGTCTGTTGCTTGATTACATAATGTATCTTTGTATAATTCTACACATCTGTTTGTCATGAACCCCTTCTGAGTTGCACCCCTTCTGAAAAAACATACACTCGATCCCTCCGATGTCAACAACTACAGACCAGTATCCCTTCTTTCTTTTCTCTCAAACTCTTGAACGTGCCGTCCTTGGCCAGCTCTCCTGCCATCTCTCTCAGAATGACCTTCTTGATCCAAATCAGTCAGGTTTCAAGACTCGTCATTCAACTGAGACTGCTCTTCTCTGTGTCACGGAGGCGCTCCGCACTGCTAAAGCTAACTCTCTCTCCTCTGCTCTCATCCTTCTAGACCTATCGGCTGCCTTTGATACTGTGAACCATCAGATCCTCCTCTCCACCCTCTCCGAGTTGGGCATCTCCGGCGCGGCTCACGCTTGGATTGCGTCCTACCTGACAGGTCCCTCCGTGGCGAGAATCTGTCTCCGCACCACGTGCTCTCACCACTGTTGTCCCCCAGGGCTCTGTTCTAAGCCCTCTCCTATTCTCGCTATACACCAAGTCACTTGGCTCTGTCATATCCTCACATGGTCTCTCCTATCATTGCTATGCAGACGACACACAATTCATCTTTTCCTTTCCCCCTTCTGATAACCAGGTGGCGAATCGCATCTCTGCATGTCTGGCAGACATATCAGTGTGGATGACGGATCACCACCTCAAGCTGAACCTCGGCAAGACGGAGCTGCTCTTCCTCCCGGGGAAGGACTGCCCGTTCCATGATCTCGCCATCACGGTTGACAACTCCATTGTGTCCTCCTCCCAGAGCGCTAAGAACCTTGGCGTGATCCTGGACAACACCCTGTCGTTCTCAACTAACATCAAGGCGGTGACCCGTTCCTGTAGGTTCATGCTCTACAACATTCGCAGAGTACGACCCTGCCTCACACAAGAAGCGGCGCAGGTCCTAATCCAGGCACTTGTCATCTCCCGTCTGGATTACTGCAACTCGCTGTTGGCTGGGCTCCCTGCCTGTGCCATTAAACCCCTACAACTCATCCAGAACGCCGCAGCCCGTCTGGTGTTCAACCTTCCCAAGTTCTCTCACGTCACCCCGCTCCTCCGCTCTCTCCACTGGTTTCCAGTTGAAGCTCGCATCCGCTACAAGACCATGGTGCTTGCCTACGGAGCTGTGAGGGGAACGGCACCTCCGTACCTTCAGGCTCTGATCAGGCCCTACACCCAAACAAGGGCACTGCGTTCATCCACTTCTGGCCTGCTCGCCTCCCTGCCTCTGAGGAAGTACAGTTTCCGCTCAGCCCAGTCAAAACTGTTCGCTGCTCTGGCACCCCAATGGTGGAACAAACTCCCTCACGACGCCAGGTCAGCGGAGTCAATCACCACCTTCCGGAGACACCTGAAACCCCACCTCTTTAAGGAATACCTAGGATAGGATAAAGTAATCCTTTTAACCCCCCCCCCTTAAAAGATTTAGATGCACTATTGTAAAGTGGTTGTTCCACTGGATATCATAAGGTGAATGCACCAATTTGTAAGTCGCTCTGGATAAGAGCGTCTGCTAAATGACTTAAATGTAAATGTAAATGTAATGAACATTCAGGAGGATGTACTTTGCTATAAAGAGCTGTAACCCAAATCTGCTGGTGGGTTCTCAGTGATCACCTATGGGTTTATTGTTGACCAGCTCCATTATTGTAACAATGAATAATAAAGTTTGATTGTTTTGAGGAAATCTAAGTCTCTCTCCATTGATTACAAATATTTCACGACAAATCTGTGCCAAAGGTGCTTCTACAAAGTATTGGTACTCAGGGATGTGAATACTTAAGTACATGCAAATTAGATATTTCTTTGTGAGTGTCAGAGAAGGCCGGGGCCAGCCATGCAGCCAGTCGAGGCTCTCAATTTTAAGTGGGGACTCTGGCTTTGACTCTGGATAGTGTGTGTGTGTTCTGGAACATTCTGTCACAATCTGGCCCCTAGCCAGTCACCTTGGAGGCTTTGGGAGCACTAAAAACTGTCAGTTCTAAATAAAAGTCCCCCACATCAGCACCACACTGTCACAGTGAGATTGGTGAGAGGGGGAAAAGAGCTCAGCTTATAATTGTATTGGTTCAAGGTCGTGGAGAATATGTTGCATTATACTGTGAGATGCTATACAGGCTCATTCTGCTGCGTGAATCAATTGCTAAGGGTCACAATTTCACCACAAGTGAAGTCCCTGGAAAAGTCAGTAAAGGGAGTATTGGAGGGTAATATGCCTACTTTCCAAGACTGATTTTTAAAATGTGAACTAATTCTCAACATTTGATTAAAACATTGAGAGTGGAGATGTGTGTGTGCGTGAGTGTATAGAGTGAAGCAAGATGTAGTACCTTTTCTCAGCTGTCCAGCATGTTTCCGGAGGTCTGCCACCATCTTGTCCAGGCCTTCCAGCATCAGCAAGGTCTCATATTCCCTCTTCTGGCATGTTCCTTCACATAATAACAGAAAAACATATTCATAAATATCAATGTACAGTGCATTTGGAAAGTATTCAGACCTCTTAACTTTTTCCACATTTTGTTACGTTACAGTCTTATTCTCTAATTGATTAAATACATTTTTTCCTCATCAATCTACACACAATACCCCATAATGACAAAGCGAAAAACAGTTTTCAGACATGTTTGGCAAATTATCTTTTCATAAGAATTCAGACCCTTTGCTATCAGACTCTAAATTGAGTTCAGGTGCATCCTGTTCCCATTGATCATCCTTGAGATATTTCTACAACTTGGAGTCCACCTGTGGTAAATTCAATTGAATGATAAAAAACACGAGCTGGCACACCCAGAATAATAGTTTGTGTGGAGGTGCTGACTAACAGTGAATAAACTACAAACTATCAAAATAAAGAAAGTTGCACACTCCATGTGTAATCTCCTCAGGGTGGAAGGCACAGTGATGCCGAAACATTGGTAAATACCCATTAAATTGCTGGGAGATTACACATGGAGTGTGCGACTTTAATTTGATAGTTTAAATTGAATTGATAGGACATGGTTTGGAAAAGCACACACCTGCCTATATAAAGGCCCCACAGTTGACCGTACATATCAGAGCAAAAACCAAGTCATGAGGTCAAAGGAATTGTCCGTAGAGCTCTGAGACAGGATTGTGTTGAGGCACACATCTGGGAAAGGGTACCAAAGAATTACTGCAGCATTGAAGGTCCCCAAGAACACAGTGGCCTCCATCATTCTTAAATGGAAGTTTGGAACCACCAAGACTCTTCCTAGAGCTGGCCGCCCAGCCAAACTAGGCAATCGGGGGAGAAGGGCCTTGGTCAGGGAGGTGACCAAGAACCCGATGGTCACTGACAGAGCTCCAGAGTTCCTCTGTGGAGTTGGGAGAACCTACCAGAAGGACAACCATCTCCGCAGCACTCCACCATTCAGGCCTTTATGGTAGAGTGGCCAGATGAAAGCCACTCCTCAGTAAAAGGCACATGACAGTCCGCTAGGAGTTTGCCAAAAGGCACCTGAAGGACTCAGACCATGAGAAACAATTCACCCAATCGAACATCTTTGGAGAGACATGAAAATAGCTGTGCAGCGACGCTCCCCATCCAACCTGGCAGAGCTTGAGAGGATCTGCAGAGAAGAATGGGAGAATCTCCCCAAATACAGGTGTGCCAAGCTTGTAGCGTCATACCCAAGAAGACTCGAGGCTGTAATCACTGCCAAAGGTGCTTCAACAAAGTACTGAGTAAAGGGTGTGAATACTTATGTAAATGTTATTTTTCATATTTTTTATAAATTTGCTAAAACATTCTAAAAACCTGTTTTTGCTTTGTCATTATAGGGTATTGTGTATAGATTGATGAGGGGGGAAAAAACAATTGAATCCATTTTAGAATAAGGCTGTAACGTAACAAAATGTGGAAAAAGTTAAGGGGTCTGAATAATTTCCGAATGCACTGTATGTATTTTAGACATGAGCTAAGCATTATTATTACTACATTATTACACATTGACAAATAATTACTCTCTTCAGTATTTGGACATTAAACAAATGCAGTGATAAAGCACAATGCAAATCAATCTCAAATGTATTGGTAATGGTGCTATAAAAAATTAAAATGTTTTGCCGTATCTAATTGCTTTACATTACTCAGAAGTTACTGTAATTAATTGTTATCTGTAGCATAAAAACAGCTCTGTCAAATGATTGCTAATGGCTTAAGAATTAATAAGCTCAGCAGTTAATGAGGTCAGAGGACTAAGGGGTGATGAACTGAAAAATAACACTGAACGTTCTTATTTCTAAGCTAATTAAATCCTTAGTTCTTGGATAAATGGACCCCTTCTCCACCCCCTATTGCTTTTCTTTCCAGACTTTCCAGTTTTCTCATCGCCCATACTTCTGTCATCTCCTACCAGTTCTCCATCCCTCCACTTCTTTAATTTCCTATTTCTTACTTATCCCTCCTTCCACCCCCCCTTCTGCATCTCCCCTGGCTGGGCTGGTACCTGGCTCAGTGCCAGAGGTTCTGAAGGTCTGGCCAGTCAGCAGCAGCAGCCGCTCGCTCTGGTAGCAATGACTCAGATCCGTGCAAAGCTGTGTCAGTCTGTCCACCTGAGCCCCGGTGTCGGCCGGACTGCCACTGGTTGGCCACTCTCTGGGGAACTGACCCATAAGGGGATGGGTCAAGGAGAACAAGCAGACAAGACTCTGTGAGATAATATTAGAAGACACACGTGTATGCACACACATTTCATTTTCTGTGTGTGAATTCTAAAAATCTGGTGTGATATTTTGAGAAACGCCGGTAGACACTGAATTTGATGCCGTGCTAATTTCTCTCTCGTAGGCTGTGTGAACGAGTGGGAGTGAGAGAATTAGTAACGGTTTTATACTCATTGAAATCAACAATTGATATCTCTACAGGTCCCATGTCACAAATAAGATATACTATTAAAACACTATTTAACTACTCATTAATGCCCAGACGTAAGCATGAGGGTGCATTAAATCAGGTTAAGCTACATGTGGGTGTTAAATGTTCAGTTCATCTGAGGAAGGATACAGTGGCTTTCACTCTCTCCGTGAAGTGACTCCTCTCCGCCACAGGTTTGGATTGTAGAGCCAGGACTTTGTCCCATAACCTGAGGGAAGAAAAAAAACTGAAAGGGTCAAATGAATGTCCCAGCCACCATACAAGTATACATCAGTGGAGGCTGCAGAGGGGAGGACAGCTCATAAATGGCTGGAACAGAGCGAATGGAATCAAACCATGTGTTTGATGTATTTGATACCATTCCACTGATTCCATTACCACAAGCCAGTCTTCCCCAATTAAGGTGTCACCAACCTCCTGTTGTATACATGTATAGCCTACTTCTTGGTCCCCAAACAAACACAGCTCAACATCAATGAGTATGCAAAAGACATGTAGAAGAAAAAAATCGATCACTTTTTGGACGTTTGTTGTGGATACCTAGCTAGCTGTTCCTGACAGAATCATAGGAATTTACCCTTTTAACACATAATACATTAGAGAAAATTTTGTATGTAATACAGAACACTGGATGGAAAATGTTACATGGAGGATGATATAGGTCAGACATTTCCTCCACAAAAGATATGATTCACTGGCTGACCTGCTTTGTTTGGTCCTTAGACTGATCCATTTAGTTAACCAGTGTGTGGGAGCTCTGCCACAAAAACACAATCAAACATGTACAGTGTCATTAAACCACACTCAAACTACTTATTGTCACAACAGACTAGTCATATTATATCATAAAATGTTGAGTTGCTTCTAGCCAACTTCTTAATGATATCAGTACGGTACTTTGACGTTGCATTTTAATTGGCTATGTTGCTTCTGGAATAGGAATTTGACACCGTCACATACTTTGTTCACTAAGCAGTGGTCTATTGTTGTCTTGCAGCCTACCCATTCTGTGGAGGTGAAATTACATGTGCTTTTGGCATCCCCTCCATGTGTGAAACAGACACCGTGTCCCCGTTAGGGGGCTGGAAGGAAGTGGCTACAGCTGACAACCACCTGTGGGACACCTCAACCTGATGATGTGCTGATGAGGCCTGCGGTGATTGACCCTGATTATGTGACACAGGACCTGGAGGACCAGCCTGCTTCACTGCCTTCCCAGAGGACTCGGGTGGAAACTCCTTTGATGACACGACAGATCGTTTCTGGATCTGGACAGAGCTTCTGATCATGCTTGCCCTGCCTTGTCCTGAAAGACCTACCGGATGACCCATCCTCCCCCTTCCACCCCTGTAGAGATGGGACGCAGAATACTTTTTGGACTCTTTTTTGTCCATCGTGATGGGTTTGGAGGTAGTTTTAATGCCATTTTTATTCCCTTTGGTGCCACCTGGGGTCAGAGCCCTTCCCTTTCCCTGTGTAGTGTCCACTGGTTCTTTCTTTGGTCCTGTACAGTTCTGAGGGTCTTTTTGGGGTGCTGTGCCAACGCGAACTCTGAGGGCCTTCTCCAGCAATCGATTCAGCAGTTCCATCTCCCGTCTCTCCTCCAGTTGGACATCTGGGTCTAAACAGAGAAAGAGAAAAATATGCTGACAACATAGATATTAAAAACCTTACCATATCCAGTTACTACTAGTAACTGGTTACTACTAGTAACTGGTACTAGGCTTCAGAGAAAATAACAGATTGTGGATCATCATAATACCCTTTTCAACATCATCTGTCAGTTCTATTTCCTTGCAGTCTTCCTGCTGTGGTCTCCTGGTGAATGATCAGATGGCAAGCATGTTATAACATAGGCCTATCGAGTTACCTACTCATATAGAACAACTGTAGAACATTAGCTTAATAGATAGCAATGAACGTGGAAGTTGTACTGTACTTACAAAGAACGCAGTATCTCCCTGTATTGAAGGATGTTCTCGTTTATCTTGATCTCCTCTACTTTGCACAACTTGATGGCTTGATCCACAAGGCTAAGCAGTGACATGATGCAGGCAGCCTGGCACTGTCATGTACAATAGATTAAAGTTCACAGTGACCACGCGCAAACAAAACAGCGCTACTATATCTGGGGTGTAATCATTAGTCCAAAACGTTTTGCATCGGACAACTTTTTACAGCGAAAACATTATGTTATATTGGACGTATTCAGGTAGGACCCTCTCCGTTTCGTTCCTAGTGAATACACCCCTGCTCTAGCTTGTTAGCTAAATGAAAGCATAGGCACACTGCAAACGTAAATGCATTACATACACATTTGAATGCAGCATCTTGAGAAAGTGTGACACTTGCTAAACATCTGAATGCAACTTTAGCAAGCTGTCATATGTCTGTTGTTGTACTGACACGCGAAAGCAAAAATCGGAAGTTACGCTAGCTAACGTTAGCTAACTGGCAAAACAGAATAGATTTGCAAAGTCCAACCGACTGTGACAAAACCCATTCAAAATTGTCTGGCGTTCATACACAACGTCTACTATGTAGTCCTCTAAATACTGGACAACATACATATTACTCACGTAAAAAAAATAGGACACGGGACTTACTAGCAACTAGCAAGCCACTCCACCAACTCCAACAACAATAACCCCAACTTCTCGCGATATTCAGACTCGCTACTATGGAAACGGGGACACTGATGTATTCACCTGCTGCAGTGCAAGGGGGGTTGTTTATCCAGAACAATTAATAAACATTTGACTTCTACTCACTCTGATTTACAAAACCAGAATGGAACAATTTCGTGGTGCGAGAGACAAAGTAACACTCGTGAAAATAACAGTACTTCGTGGAAATAACCTGGTAAGCCTGTATCCCTATCTGGTTTCCAGTACGTTAGTAGCACTGGTAGAATAAGAACAGTCAGTTGTAGCAACTTGCATATATGCCTAACTTGGTGTTTTAAATTCTTGGGTTCTGGGTATCCACAGTTGTGCACTTTTTTTGTCCTAGCTCAGGAAGTACAACTGATTCAGTTAATCAAGAGTTTGATGACTAACTTAATGGATCAAGTGTGTTTGGCTATGACAAAAATGTGCATTCCCGGCTGTGACTGAGCTCTATTGATCAAATTCTGCTAGCTAGCTAACGTTAGTATTATAATAAACACACCCCTAACAAAATGGTATCGCTGTTTTTCACTTTCAGAGGGGCAACAAGGCTGAGTGCATCCTGAACTATGTGAGGGCTGAGTTCAATGGCATCGTCCTGGGGGATTCCCAGAAGCTGGATGCTGCTGTGGATCAGAGCGTGGACTACAACTTCACCTGCAGCTTTGAGTGCTCAGATGCTGCCCACACATTAGATGACATGGCACACAAACCTGTCATATGTGAGCTACTACTAACTAATTCATTATTATGTGTGCTGCTTGTTTCAGATGTTAAAGCCACTATTTATCTTGACGATTGATCCATATCCTCATTGTACCGTGTCTCCCTCGTTCAGCCAGTTGTTCCACAATCTACGGTTGCTTACCAAATTAATCCTCTCTATTGTGTCGTTGTCATTTAGTGACAGTGATTGAGGTCCTTCCCAAGGAGAAGAAGCAGAAGGAGGAGAAGACTGCAGTTATAGGGCAAGCTATAGTGGACTTGCTACCTCTCTTGCATGGTGAGAGACCAACACATTAGATCCAATCAAGTATCCATCTAACTTAATACCTTCCAGGGCCCCCCCCCCCCAAAAAAAAAAAACTCACTCATGTTTGAAATGTAAATGTATTCCTCTCTCTCTCACCCTCAATAGGTCAGGTCAGCTTCTTCTCCACTGTGCTTCTTCATCCAACTCCTGGCTCACCTGCGGAGGCAGCCTCACAGGAGGGCAGCTGTAAAGTAGGAGTAAAAACTAACCAGCACGAGAAACTTTGTCTGTGTGACTTTGTGTGTGACTTTGTGTGTGTGTGTGTGTGTGACTTTGTGTGTGTGTGACTGTGTGTTCATACGTGACTGTGTGTGTGTGTAACTGTGTGTGTGTGTGTGTGTGTGTGTGTGTGTGTGTGTGTGTGTGTGTGTGTGTGTGTGTGTGTGTGTGTGTGTGTGTGTGTGTGTGTGTGTGTGTGTGTGAGACTGTGTGTTCATACGTGACTGTGTGTGTGTGTGACTGTGTTTATATGTATGTGTGTGTGTGTGTGCGTGTGTGCTCTGTTTGTTTGTAATTGACATCCCTCCTCTGCCTGGCACCCAGCCATCTCTAGATGTGACCGTCTGTGTTCCCGAGCCTCTGCTATCCGGCGTCCAGCTGTCTGACTCCAACCTGCTGAAGGTTACTGTGGAGACAGCTTACTCTGTCCCGGAGGTGTGGAACCCTGTCTCTGGGTCTGGTCCTCCCTCCAGCTACGTGGCTGCCCTGCAGGTTCCCCTCACTGCAGAGGTGAGCGTTAAGAGACCTATGTTGCCATCAGGGTTGGGGCCAATTCCATTTCAATTGAGTCAATACAGGAAGTAAAGTGAAATTCCTCTTCTTTTCATGCCATTTGGCAAATATTTGCTATTGAATAGAATGACAACTCTATAGGTTAGTTCACAATCACACTGGAATAGTACAGACCAATTCCCATACTAATGCACTAAAGCATTTTTACTGTGGAAATGTTGTCAACTTTGAACTATTGACAGTAATTCAAGGATACAATGCACACACACAGATGAACCCACAATCCCTATGTCATATGACATTTAACTTTAACTTGTTCCTGACACATTTCTTGTTTCCCCCCAGAAAGAGCAGGTGCTGATGTTCTCCAATGGGCTGCTGAAGGTGGGCGGGGAGAGTGAACCCATGGGAAGACCCAGAAAGTGGCCCCTGGGTCCCCTGTTGGCTCCTGGAGCTCAATTCATACCAGGTGTCTCCATGGAGGGAGAGCCCATTGAAATGGAGGATGGGGATCTCACCAGCATAGAGGTACTCTAGCCTACTTGTACTCTAGTATTATGGTTGGTATAACCATCTCTAGTACTGCCGCACAATCTCACCTTAATACCAAATGAATCAAATGTTTTTATTGTTCTGTCGTTTTTTCAATTATTGTCATTGAGTCATCGTTGTTTGCACTCTCAGTGGTTTGACCAATACATTCTGTGTAATGTATGGATCTCTTCCCCTCATCTCTTCCTGTGTTTTCCAGGACAGGGATTTCCGGAAAGAAGCGGAGACCAATAAGAAGAGAGTGAGCTGGGACACAGAGCGTCGTTGCTTTCTGGATGCAGATGGTGCAGCCTGGTGAGACAGATACACCACCTCACTGCCAACAATCTGCTTCTATTGAGCCTTGCTTTAAACACACAAATCTTGGATTTTTATCTGTAACAAATATAAATAGAGATGCTATGAAGCTACAGTATCCTCAATAAAGTTTTTCAAAATTGAATTGAAAAAAGTTGGCCTATATAATGCACTGCTACCAAATTGCCCTTTGGGAACAATAACGTTTTATTGAATTGAATTGAATTCTCTATCCATGTTCTATCCTCCTCTCTCAGTCTGACCCATAGGATAGCAGAAAGCAGACTGTGGCCAGTAGAGGTCATGAGGTCACCACAGGTTGGAGCCACTAAGGGAGGGAAGGCTGGCAAAGACAAGGGAGTAAGACACTGAATTTCTCCTATTCAGGATCTGATTAAATCACTCTTGGCCATTATTGTTAATATCCTTGCTAATGTTTGTTTGAACTGCCGTTGTGTGTGTGTGTGTGTGTGTCTGTTCAACAGGGTGAGGATGAGACCCAACTCTCCTTCCATGGTGTGGCATACGTGGACATGGCGCCCCTGTTGTACCCCGGGGCGAGGCGTGTCCGTGGGGCATACCGGCTCTACCCCTTCTACGACTCTGACCTACTGGTCAAGGTGAAAGTAGCTTCGACTACAGCCATTCAAGTTTTCTTTAGAATATGGTGTAGTTGGGGCCTCCCAAGTGGCAGCGGTCTAAGGCACTGCATCTCAGTGTTGCGGTGTCACTACAGCCTGGGGTTCGATCTCATTACCGGCTGTGACCGGGAGTACAATAGGACGGCGAACAATTGGCCCAGCGCCGTCCGGATTAGGGGAGGGTTTGGCCGGGGGGGCTTTACTTTTGCTCATCGCACTTTAGCGACACCTTGTGGCGAGCTGGGCTTCTGCAGGCTGACTGCAGTTGTCAGTTGAACGGTGTTTCCACCGACACATTGGTGCAGCTGGCTTCCGGGTTAAGCGAGCAGGTATTAAGCGCAGTTTGGCGGATCATGTTTCAGAAGACGCATGACTCGACCTTCGCCTCTCCGGAGCCCGTTGTGGTGTTGCCGTTATGAGACAAGATCGTAATCACGAAATTGGGGAGAAAAAAAGGGTGGGAAATAAGAATATGGTGTTGACAGGTTTGGTATCGCAAGACTAAGGTGAGATAGTCTTGCAGTGGCAGGTGTGGAGGAACGGTCAATACTAATTTGCCACTCGTGATTATTACAGAACTGCTTTAGGTGTATGTCTGTGTGTGTGAGAGAGACTGTGATATGAGTGGAGAAATGAAACAGACTTGCAGAACAGACTACCAGAACAGAGGCAGCCATGTTGACTAATTCATTCTGAGACACAGCAGTTGTCCAGATTATCATCCATTCTATTCTGTGCCAGTTATTGTGTCCTTGTTGCTCTCTCTCTGTCTATTGGAGTTTTGTTTAAAGTATCATTCTGCTGAGGACATTTGGTTAGTTGTTTTGGTTTGTTTTTGTACATTTCCTATGTAGCTAGATAACACTTTATTGCCCTTTAAAAAAAAATATATGATACCCTCAGGTGTCCTAAAATAGAGAATCAAAACACTTGATGGTCCATGTTATTACAATCTTAAAACAAATTGTTTGTGTTAGCGCAGTACATCTCATAACCATTAGGTTTCTAAGGGCTCTTAGCTTGTACATGAACAAATGTGGAAATATGAGATACATCCGTTAACCACAACACACCTTTGACACATCTTTTAGTATTTCACAGCTGTGCAGCACTGTATCTCTGCAGGGATGGTTTTTACTCATTGCTAATTGGCTTGTTGTGTCATAGTTTGGATTGTTAATGGGGGCTGCTGAGGGGAGGACGGCTCATAATAATGTCTGGAACGGAGCAAATGGAATGGCATCAAACACATGTGTATGATGTATTTGATACCATTCCACTGATTCTGCTCCAGCCATTACCACAAGCCCGTCCGACCCAATTAAGGTGCCACCAACCTCCTGTGATGTGCTCTAATGCTGTCACGCTACCCCTGAGGTGCTGAACTTGAGTTTTTGCATTACCTTGGCAACATAGAACCAAACCACCCCCTGCTGAGTGATTATCTGGTGTTATTATGTGTGACCCGGGTCATGTTCATAAGGCGACAAACGGACTGAAACAGGAGGGACGACTATGGACTTGGTCCAATAAGTACCGTCATTTTCGTTTACCGTTGCAAAATGTTTTGTTACGGTGTGCCCTAATGAACATGACCCTTGTATTGTGTTTGACAGGCTAAGAGAAACATCAGTGTTCTGAGAGAGAGTATCAGGGCTCCGGCCACCCAGGGACGAGGTAGGGCCCCCTCCTCCGTAGGCTCCTGCAAGGCGATCCCTAGTAAGCTGTTTGACGGCGGTCACAAGGGCGGGAAGGACACCAAGGAATCGCCCAAAAGGGTGAGCGACTGACTTACTGCCTTTTTGACCATGATGGGGCTCTGTGTCTCAGACAGTGGCTCTTTCTCAATTCATCATTCCTTGATGCCTAGCACCCTCTCTCCTTGCCTCTTTCTCAGAACACATTGGAGAACAAGGTGAGATGGGAGGGACCTTTGACCTTCTCCTCCAATATGGTTGAGTAGGAGACAAGGAGATAGGATGCAAGGAATCGAAGAAAAACTAACTACTAACTAACTAACTACTGCGATAGAGCTAGGATATGACTTCTTTGTAAAAGGTCTCAATAGCATTCAGTGACATCCTGTTGATAGGCCAGCTGCAGTCTCCCACAGAGCATCTTAGATCAGAGACCCTGATTTCCTCTATGATTGAATTATGGGTCGGCAGCAACAGGACCGCTTCCCAAAGCAATTAGCCTTAATGGCAGCAGCTTGCCAGCGTCGTCAGAGAGCGGTGAATCATCTCGTTAGCTGTTAGCTCATCTGGCCCCTCGCTACACCCCCCCCCACCCCCCGTGGCACAGCAGCTGAAAGATCGACGAAGAAACACACCGACTCATGTGCGTACGCACACATACATACACGGAAACATACACACACACATACACAGCCACCCCACCAACTAAGCATCTGTCATGGCCAGACAAATAACAGGCTCTTACACACAGGCATGCACCCACACACACATGTGCCTCCACAAGTGTGCACACACACGCTCACACACACACACATGCATGCCCACGGATGCACACACACAAAGTGCACAAAGTACACATACATACACACACACAAGCATGCAAGTGTAACAGTTTAAACTTTACGTCGTCCCCTCGCCCCGACACGGGCGCGAACCAGGGACCCTCTGCACACATCAACAACAGTCACCCACGAAGCAGCGTTACCCATCGCTCCACAAAAGCCGAGCAAGAGCAAGGGGCAACACTACTTAAGTCTCAGAGCAAGTGACGTAACTGATTGAAATGCTACTAGCGCGCACCCGCTAACTAGCTAGCCATTTCACATCCGTTACACTCACCCCCCTTTCAACCTCCTCCTTTTCCGCAGCAACCAGTGATCCGGGTCACGGCACCAATGTAACAGTTTAAACTTTACGTCGTCCCCTCGCCCCGACACGGGCGCGAACCAGGGACCCTCTGCACACATCAACA
The DNA here is from genome assembly GCF_029448725.1 of Salvelinus fontinalis. Lineage (NCBI taxonomy): Eukaryota > Metazoa > Chordata > Actinopteri > Salmoniformes > Salmonidae > Salvelinus > Salvelinus fontinalis. The sequence continues at coordinate 38,409,466 of NC_074698.1, forward strand.
ACAGTCACCCACGAAGCAGCGTTACCCATCGCTCCACAAAAGCCGCGGCCCTTGCGGAGCAAGGGGCAACACTACTTAAGTCTCAGAGCAAGTGACGTAACTGATTGAAATGCTACTAGCGCGCACCCGCTAACTAGCTAGCCATTTCACATCCGTTACACAAGCATGCACAGGTACATGAGTTGATCCACACAAACAACAACCTCTCATTCATGGTTCATACACAAGTGTTGCCTAGAAGTGTTGCCTACACATGCCCACATCCAACCAGAAAATAACTGTTTAATGATTGTTCTGAACTGTAGCATGGTTGAAACATGCAGTTGGTTTGCTAGTGTGTATTTCCAACTTGGTCTTTTTGCAATGTCTCATGGCAATATTCTAACTTGTTAAGAGTGAACTAGAAAATAAATATGCTGTGCTTGTTTGCCTTGATTGGTGGGAGAGAAGGACATGGTGATGTGTTTAATTTCAGCCCGGGACACAGGGGAAGTCAGCACCCATTGGCTCTGATAGTGTGACGCTGGTTGAAACTGAACAGCAGCAACAAGTGAACACAGAGGGTCAGGTGAGTTGGGGTTCGGTGAACCATTCAAAAAGATCAAATCTAGGGGTCATGTATACATTTACAATGTAGTCATTTAGCAGACTCTCTCTTATCCAGAGAGACTGACAGGAGCAATTAGAGTAAGTGCCTTGCTCAAGGGCACATCAACAGAGTTTTCACATAGTCAAACCAGCGACCTTTCTGTTACTGGCCCAACGCTCCTAACTGCTAGGCTACCTGCCACCCTCTATAAGTAGTACCTATCATCTCTGTGTACCATTTCCAGTGTATCTATTGCATGTGGCAAATGAACTTGAACCTTGAACTTAGATGTATGCAGATTCCAGAACCTACATCATCATTGAAATCGCTCTTGAGAAGTCACTGGTGCCAAAGAGATCACCGGAAGAGTTAGCCAAAAGGTAACGTAATGTTTGTTCAACTTTAATTAAATATATGGAGTGGCCTCAAAGATAAACATGTAAGTTTGAAGTAATTGAGTGGAAGTACTGCAGTAATATAGATTGGAATGGGAAGAAAAATGGATGGTTTGTTTGAATAGATGTTGTAGTAGCAGTTGTAGTAACGTTGTAGCAATATCCTAGTAATGTTGTTGTAACATTGTTTTATGGTTTACTACGTTTTCTCTACATTTCTGTTGAAAGGGTGATGGAGCTGATACCTCCCAGAGCTCCTTTGCCTCGCAGACCTGCTGGAGCAGAGAGAGTAAACTACCACACACACACATTCCACAAACGCAATCCAATAACATGGTCTGATGATTGCACTTCCCTCAATCATTACATTCACTCTGAGTGATTGCCATCTTGTGGCCATAATCTAGACTTGTGAACACAGTCAAAGGTAGTAGCCTGCTAAAGTAAGTAGAGGCATAAAATGCCAGTGGTTTCCGGTGATGATAGCTGATGTCTCCTGCGGTCCAGCACATCCCAAACCAACGTCACAATTAACCTTATAACGGGCTCTGGGAAATGCAAATCGTTACCAAATGTCATAATTGTTTGAAAACAAGTCTATTTTTAGCATTATTTATCCCTTCCTTCCTTGCGGCTTTGCTTCCGTCCTTGCTTCCCTACTTCCTTCCTTCTATCCTGCTGTACCAGGCTGTGCAGGAGTACCAGGCCCAGATAGCCAGTGTGGCAGGCCAGGTGTTGGAGCAGTACCAGCAGCTGTTCGGGCCTGCCTTCCTGCCCGGAGAGAAGCCTCTGGACCCAACCAGCCAGGAGCAGCGCAAGACCAAGCTCCTGGGAGAACTCAACTATTCTGGGAAGTACTTTGCTTTCAAAGAGCAGATTAAGGTGAGAAAGGGCTGGGTCGCATTCATTAGGCACCAAAAAAAATGACTGAAACAGGCAGAGAATACCTAAACTTAAGAAACAGTTGTTTTTGTTTTCTGTTGCAAAACCTTTTGCTACGGTGTACACTTATGAGTATGATCCTGGTTAGGGGAGTGGGTAAAGGATAATGTTGAGAATGACAGTTGCATGAGCGCTCAATAGCTGCTTTTGGACAGCGGGGTCAGGGCTAACCAGTGGCCAGCTGGTGCTTATCTCCTAAATTCTGGTTAACAAGCCAGTCTGCTTGTTGTTCTTCTCATCTGAGGTCGGTTCCTTACAATGTATTATAGATTTAGTGAAAGATCAATTGGATCCCAAATATTCTGATGCCAGATCTGTTTGTGCAGTCTTTCCAAGTTTGACCAGCGTAGCTCTGTCGTCCCTTTTTAAAGTCTTTTTGAGAAGACAATTCAATGCTGTCTGATACATATGTTTCCCCTTGTATGTTATTCATAAACAACTGTTTTTCATAGAATAGACCCGAAGCATACTTCCAAAGTTGTGGCAAAATGGCTTAAGGACAACAAAGTCAAGGTATTGGAGTGGCCATCACAAAGCCCTGACCTCAATCCTATAGGACATTTGTGGGCAGAGCTGAAAAAGCGTGTGCGAGCAAGGAGGCTTACAAACCTGACTCAGTTACACCAGCTCTGTCAGGAGGAATGGGGCAAAATTCACCCAATTTATTGTTGGAAGCTTGTGGAAGGCTACCCATGACATTTGACCCAAGTTAAACAATTTAAAGGCAATGCTACCAAATACTAATTGAGTGTATGTAAACTTCTGACCAACTGGGAATGTGATGAAAGAAATAAAAGCTGAAATAAATCATTCTCTCTACTATTATTCTGACATTTCACATTCTTAAAATAGTGGAGATCCTAACTGACCTGAGACAGGGAATTTTTACTAGGATTAAATGTCAGGAATTGTGAAACTGAGTTTAAATGTATTTGGCTAAGGTGTATCTAAACTTCCGATTTCAACTGTAAATCTGTGGTGATGTTTCTGCTACCATGTCAGGGTCAATACTCTGTGCTGATGTTTCTGCTACCATGTCATGGCCAGTACTCTGTGCTGATGTTTCGGCTGCCATGTCATGGCCAGTACTCTGTGCTGATGTTTCTGCTGCCATGTCATGGCCAGTACTCTGTGCTGATGTTTCTGCTACCATGTCATGGCCAGTACTCTGTGCTGATGTTTCTGCTGCCATGTCATGGCCAGTACTCTGTGCTGATGTTTCTGCTGCCATGTCATGGCCAGTACTCTGTGGTGATGTTTCTGCTGCCATGTCATGGCCAGTACTCTGTGCTGATGTTTCTGCTGCCATGTCATGGCCAGTACTCTGTGCGGATGTTTCTGCTGCCATGTCAGGGTCAATACTCTGTGCTGATGTTTCTGCTGCCATGTCAGGGTCAATACTCTGTGCTGATGTTTCTGCTGCCATGTCATGGCCAGTACTCTGTGCTGATGTTTCTGCTGCCATGTCATGGCCAGTACTCTGTGGTGATGTTTCTGCTGCCATGTCATGGCCAGTACTCTGTGCTGATGTTTCTGCTGCCATGTCAGGGTCAATACTCTGTGCTGATGTTTCTGCTGCCATGTCATGGCCAGTACTCTGTGCTGATGTTTCTGCTACCATGTCATGGCCAGTACTCTGTGCTGATGTTTCTGCTGCCATGTCATGGCCAGTACTCTGTGCTGATGTTTCTGCTGCCATGTCATGGCCAGTACTCTGTGGTGATGTTTCTGCTACCATGTCATGGCCAGTACTCTGTGCTGATGTTTCTGCTGCCATGTCATGGCCAGTACTCTGTGGTGATGTTTCTGCTGCCATGTCATGGCCAGTACTCTGTGGTGATGTTTCTGCTGCCATGTCATAGCCAGTACTCTGTGGTGATGTTTCTGCTACCATGTTAGGGTCAGTACTCTGTGCTGATGTTCCTGCTGCCATGTCATGGCCAGTACTCTGTGCTGATGTTTATGCTGCCATGTCATAGCCAGTACTCTGTGGTGATGTTCCTTCTACTATGTCATGGCCAGTACTCTGTGGTGCGTATCGTGAGGGAGAAGATGCTGCGGACCGAGGCCTTCTCAGATCCTGAGCAGCTGCAGGCCTTCCTCAGCCAGCTCTATGTGTTCCTGGTGGACGAGATGCACGTCGCCCTCAACAAGGCAAGACACACACACAAACACACATCCTTGCTCACCCTTCCCAGTCCCACCATACATACATTTACATGACCAGTTCTTTCTTTCCATGGATTTCAACCTATTCCGTTCTTCCCTTCTCCCTTCCCTTATGTAGTCTCGTAAACCCGACCACAGGCAAAAACAGTGACTAGGATCTGGTTTCAATGATGGACTCTTTTGGTATAGAGGAACTACGTCACTGCCACTACTTTATCTGCTTTAATAAAATACTAAATAGTAGCTAGCAGGATGGAGATCACAGAGGTTATTGTGTGCATTTCACAAATGGCTAGTTTGCATCATCTATCTTAACTAAAACCACTGCAAAGGTTTTGCCTGTAAACTTTGGTTTTGAATGGCAACGTTCTGGCATGGCTGCCTTGTGATTTGTTGAGAGAGTCCCCAGATGTGTTGTTTTTTTCACATAGGCAGTGACGTGGTTCCTCTCTACCAAAAAAGTCCATAATTGAAACCAGCCCCTAGTCACTGTGTTGCCTAGGGTTGGGTGTTCATAACTCTCCCTTTTTGGGCCCTGTTTGTAACATGCTATATTTGGTGAAATATATTCATTATGTGCAATCGTTTGTGTCCCATAATGTACAAAAGAATACCTAACTGCCTTGCCCTTCTTCTCTCTCCAGACGTTGTCAGTGGATGCCCAGGAGACTCAGCCTCGCCCCCTGGTGGACTGTGCCCAGCTCGTACACTTTGCCAAGGAGGCCCAGCTCAACGGAGACTACCAGCTAGCTGCCCAGTACTACCAGGAGGTAACAGAGTGTTGGAGGGGATCATTTTGGGCAGGGCAAAGTGCTGAAGCACTCATCTTAATCACATTCTGAGTAGTTACACACTGTCTGTCTGCACCACACACCTTGTGCTGCAGTCACTAGAGTGCCTGTGACAAAGCTATTGAATGTTTTCAACCATTGGACCTTTAGTTGTGACGGGATAAAACATCATAACAACGGACATTTCTAAGTATGGTTTTAATTAGTTCAGAAAGGGATGTTCTAACCCTGTTAGTGGGCTTGGTTTGTTTGTGATGATTCTCCCCCTGCAGCAGCTGACTCGTGACCGTAGCGACCCAGCCCACTGGTTTGACTACGGGGTGTTGTACATGCTGACGGCTGACTACCAGAAGGCTGAGGAGTGCTTCCACTACGCTGTGTCCATGGAGCAAACACACCTGCCCAGGTAATAAAGAAGGGGATAGTAACCTGGTTCAGCATTCAGTCTGGTTTAACCAGACTAGGGGAATAGAGGTCCATACTTAAAACTTACATCCAGTGAAACCAGGAACTTGTCATTTGCATGTATACCTCTCATGGGATGAGGGCCCTCCTACAAGCCCTTTCTGGGGGTTTTCACCCCTGCACAATTTTATTTAATTATTTAATGTATTTTTCTTTTATGGGTAAATAAATGAATTACAGAGTCTAACTGAATGATATTCTCTGTCTGTCTGCAGTTTGCTTATGTGTGGTATCCTGGCAGAGATGGATGGACGCCTTGAGGAGGCAGAGACATTCTTTGAAGGAGCCACGTGTGTGGACCCGGCCAATGTGGTGGCCTGGACTCTGTTTGGTAAAAGATGAGAGCCAGGGAGGGAGATGCTAGCCTGGTCTCAGATACTGTATGTTTGTAACAACAACCCTAGGGTTGGCTCTACAGCACAAAGTGATCTAGGACCAGGCTGGAAACGCCTCTATCAAACACAAACAGATACCTCTGTCAGTGAACATCATCTAATCCCAAGAATTCAATACAAAGAAACAAGGACACGCCATAATACTTTAGTAATCATTTATACGGTGTTACAATACTGGAATAATGTGTTGTAATAGAGCATTTTGACTTTAGAAATATTGGTGTCGATTCTAATTCTTCAATTTGGAATCAATTGCGAGTCAGTTCAAAAAAAATTGCCATCCAATGGTGGTGACCATATCATCTGTGGTCACTGGTCAGGCCTGTTCTATGAGGGCCAGGAGAACTCCATCCAGACAGAGATGGCCTTCCTGGAGGCCACCAAGCAGCAGAGGGCAGCCCTGGTGGTCACCCCACCCTGCAGGGTGGAGACAAGGGTGGAGTCACCAGACCTGGGGGAGGAGGAGCAGGAGGTGGCTAACTGTGAGTCGCTAACCATCAAGCCAGGTGAGCACTGAAGTGTAGCAGATGCAGTATCGCTAGCTGGTTAGCCGAGCGACAAATCGAGCATCGTGCGGTGGCGCCACCCTGCTTGAGACTAGACGTATTGTCAGCCTTGTTCAACCAAGACCATGCTTTGTGAGTGTGAGGTGTTGTTGTGCAAGAGGTCAAACTCATTTCTGTGATCTACTTTTTTTGGCTGTAGATGTGGATGGAGACACAGAAGCCAGTGTGGTGACCGGGTCTCAGAGCTGCCAGGGCAGCATGCCTGGGGAGGGATACAAGGGAGGTGCTGAGGCTGAACCTAGTGCCATGCGACACTTAGCAACCCCCACCAGACTAAACACCACCATCTATATGGAGACAGTGCAGTTCCTGCTGCAGAACAACGCACTACAGGTCAGCAACATGAGCACACACACACACACACACACACACACACACACACACACACACACACACACACACACACACACACACACACACACACACACACACACACACACACACACACACACACACACACACACACACACACACACACACACAGCTACTAGACACACATGCTGTATAGAAGACTATGGATGTGTATACACTAAACCGTGGCCCAATCCAACAGAAGATAATGAGTGAAAAACACATACAGTATGTTAGACTGGTGAGCTACTATAGCTCTGTATAATAGTATCTCTCTCACACTGTCTTCATGCTTATCACTCTTTAATTTGGCCAATATTCTGAGACGAGATCTGTGCATCAGTCCAGACACATATTTGTCAGCCTTCCCTCTGTGTCCTGTGTTTGCTACAGATGGTAGATGATAAAAAGAGACTGCACGGTGATCCATGTGGTTTATTGTGCTAATGTTTCTAATCTTGTCCAATTCTGACCCTTTGTCCACAGATGGCCCAGAGAGCGCTGGCCCAGGAGCTCTTGTGTCCAGAGGGGGGTCTGAGCAGCTCCTACCACCTGGCCCTGGCCCGCCTGCAGCTGCTCAGGGCAGAGTACGGCAGCGCCGAGTCCAGCCTGAAGGAGGCACTCAACGACAGCTTTCAGGTAGAGCCAACAGACATTTCCAGCCCAATTCCCAGACACAAATTAAGCCTGGTCCAGGAGTAAAAAGCATTCTCAATGGAGATTCTCAATTGAAAGAGCTTATTAGTTCAGAACTAGGCTGAATCTGTGTCTGAGAAGCTGGCCCTTCAAGTTCAACTTTCAACTTTATTGTTTCAAAGGAAATTGGTTTTGCAGCAATTTGATGATAATCTGATGCTTCTAAATGGTTTATATATTTTTCCATACAGGAATCAAATGTCTAACACATTAGTGTGATCCCTGCAGGAATTGAACCCACAACCTTGGTGTTATTAAAACCATGCTCTAACTAAGTGATCTATACAGGACCTGATTGCTATATTGTATATTCTGGGCACGTATAGGACCCAGATGTTTATTCTGGACACGTATAGGACCCAGCTGTATATTCTGGACACGTATAGGACCCAGATGTATATTCTGGACACATATAGGACCCAGATGTATATTCTGGACACGTATAGGGTCCAGATGTGTGTATTCTGGACACGTATAGGGTCCAGATGTGTGTATTCTGGACACGTATAGGACCCAGATGTGTATATTCTGGACACGTATAGGACCCAGATGTGTGTATTCTGGACACGTATAGGGTCCAGATGTGTGTATTCTGGACACGTATAGGGTCCAGATGTGTGTATTCTGGACACGTATAGGACCCCGATGTGTATATTCTGAACACGTATAGGACCCCGATGTGTATATTCTGGACACGTATAGGACCCAGATGTGTATATTCTGGACACGTATGGGACCCAGATGTGTGTATTCTGGACACGTATAGGGTCCAGATGTGTGTATTCTGGACACGTATAGGGTCCAGATGTGTGTATTCTGGACACGTATAGGACCCAGATGTGTGTATTTTGGACATGTATAGGACCCAGATGTATGGGCGTTGTTTGGGCACATACACCACCTGACTGGGGAGTTTGGGAAGGCCCAGGAGTGTTACGAGAGAACCCTGGACTTTGTGACGGATGCCACAGACACACACCCCATCTACCTGCGCCTGGGATCCATCTACCTGCAGGAAGGGGAGGTGAGATGGACAGGGGGTGGGGGTCACACACACCACCTGGGACCTGAGAACAATGTATTTACTACTGGGGAATATTCAGGAGTTGGTAGTTGTTTTGGTGGAAACTGAACAATACATTATTCTAAAAATATTAAAGTTACCCACTAATTAACTCCCTGTAATTAAGTCCCTAGGAGTGTGTGAGATTCATTGTTTTTGGTCTGTTAGTTTGACTCTGCACCTCGTCCACCAATTAGGTGTTATGTCTCCAGCTCCTACCTACCGATGTGTGCCAACATGATTGAAATTAACACTTTATGTATTAACACTTAAGTTTCAGAGGGCGAAAACAACTTACCTGCGCGCCTGCAAGAGCTCCCCCTCCTGCCTCACCTGGCTGGGACTAGGGATCGCCTGTTACCGGGTAAAAATACAATTTCTACTCTTCCCAAGCTCCTCTAGAAATGATACTGCTCTTTTTGATTATGTATCAAGGATATATTTGTGTGTATGTGCATTTTTATTATTTATTTAACCTTTTATTTAACCAGGCTAGTTAGGAATACGTTCTTAGTTGCTGTGTGTGTGTGTGCCCACACACAGCTAGGGGAGCTGACTGAAGCAGAGGATGCACTGACAGAGGCCAACATCCTGAACAACGGGAACGCGGAGGTGTGGGGTTACCTGTCTCTAGTTTGTTTGCAGGTGAGCATCCAGTCCATAGAAATAGAATCCATAAAACGGTTCTCCCAATTCAAGTCAATGATGGCCAGCCAGATTGCCAGAGTTTGAGGTTTCAAACCCTTTCTATGGCTTGTGTTTCTATGATCCAAACCTTATGATGTCACCACCATAGAATTACATATCGAATGAACGGATCTCTGTTGTTACATCTTGTTATGTGGGACTGAGTGCTATAGTATATACACAGTACAGTATATAGTGTGTGTAGAAGGGGGCCAGAAGAGAATTGGCTCCTTTAGGGCCGTGTACTGGGGTTTTTGACACAAACAAAGAGTTCAGGTGAAATCCATGTGTATTAACCCTCAAGTGTGTGTGTGTGGTTGTGTGTTTCAGACGGGCCGAAGACTTGAGGCAGAGCAGTCCTACAAATACGCCCTGAAGGTTGTTCCTCTCTGAATTGTTTCAAAACAATGTTATTGATATGTATATGCATTTAATGAAGTAATTGACTTTTATTTCCCAGTTGAACTTCCAGAAAGAGGCAGTTCTTCGTGAGATCAAGGCACTCCAAGATCATGTTGGCTTTGGAAATCCATGTTTCTGAAGAACAACTGCCGGCACCATCAAGGATTTAGATTAAAAAACAAAGATGAATTGTAATTCTGGTTGGTAAATACCTAATGGTTGGCATCGCAAAGTGACTGAATTGTGGAAGGAATTACACATCAATGACATCAATGAGACACTTGTCTCCATCTTCAGCTATATCTGATTAAAAGTTGTTACTTTTGCATAATGTAGGATATAATATTGTGACACAACAAAGATGTGCAGATCCAGAGAGAGTATCTGTCCAATGGTGGAAAAAGTACTAATTTGTCATACTTGAATTAAATTAAAGAAACCTTGATGATAATGACTAAAGTGAAAGTCACCCAGTAAAATATTGCTTTAGTAAAAGTCTACAAGTATCTGGTTTTAAATGTACTTAAGTATCAACAGTTTAAGTAAATGCTATAAATCTAATTCCTTATATTAAGCAAACCAGATGGCACAATTCTTAGGACAGGCAGGGGCACATCAACAATCAGACCCCATTCGCCACAATCGCAATAACGCTTGAGTAATGTACAGTTTATAAGCTACTTCCTACTGCATATAGTATATTGTATTTGTCCAATGTGCCGAATACAACAGGTAGACCTTACTGTGAGATGCTTACTTACAAGCCCTTAACCAACAATGCAGTTTTAAGAAAATACAACAAAAAGTAAGAGATAAGAATAACAAATGATTAAAGGGCAGCAGTAAATAACAACATTTACTCAATTTGCTATGTACAGGGGGTACCGGTGTCCAGGTAATTGAGGTAATATGTACATGTTCGTAGAGTTATTAAAGTGACTATGCATAGATAATAACAGAGAGTAGCAGCAGTGTTCCAGAGGAGGGGGGGGGGGGGGGGGGCGACAATGCAAATAGTCTGGGTAGCCATTTGATTAGCTGTTCAGGAGTCTTATGGCTTGGGGGTAGAAGCTATTTAGGAGCCTCTTGGACCTAGACTTGGCGCTCCGGTACCGCTTGCCGTGCGGTAGCAGAGAGAACAGTCTATGACTAGGGTGGCTGGAGTCTTTGACAATTTTTAGGGCCTTCCTCTGACACCGCCTGGTATAGAGGTCCAGGAAGCCTGGACCCGGTGATGTACTGGGCCGTACGCACTACCCTCTGTAGTGCCTTGCGGTCGGAGGCCGAGTAGTTGCCATACCAGGCAGTAATGCAACCCGTCAGGATGCTCTCGATGGTGCAGCTGTAAAACATTTTGAGGATCTGAGGACCCATGCCAAATCTTTTCAGTCTCCTGAGGGGGATTAGGTTTTGTCATGCCCTCTTCACGACTGTCTTGGTCTGCTTGGACCATGTTAGTTTGTTGGTGATGTGGACGCCAAGGAACTTGAAGCTCTCAACCTGCTCCACTACATTCCCGTCGATGAGAATGGGGGCGTACTCGGTCCTCCTTTTTCTGTAGTCCACAATCATCTCCTTTGTCTTGATCACGTTGTGGGAGAGGTTGTTGTCCTTGCACCACATGGTCAAGTCTCTGACCTCCCTATAGGGTGTCTCATCGTTGTCGGTTTTCAGGCCTACTACCACTGTTGTGTCATCAGCAAACTTAATGATGGTGTTGGAGTCGTGAATGGCCGTGCAGTCATGAGTGAACAGGGAGTACAGGAGGGGACTGAGCACGGACCCCGTGTTGAGGATCAGCGTGGCAGATGTGTTGTTACCTACCCTTATCACCTGGGGGCGGACCGTCAGGAAGTCCAGGATCCAGTTGCAGAGGGTGGTGTTTAGTACTAGGGTCCATAGCTTAGTGATGAGCTTTGAGGGCACTATAGTGTTGAGCTGAGCTGTAGTCAATGAATAGCATTCTCACATAGGTGTTCCTTTTGTCCAGGTGTGAAAGGGCAGTGTGGAGTGCAATTGAGATTGCATCATCTGTGGATATGTTGGTGCGGTATGCAAATTGGAGTGGGTCTAGGGTTTCTAGGATAGTGGTGTTGATGTGAGCCATTACCAGCCTTTCAAAGCATTCCATGGCTACAGACGTGAGTGCTACGGGTCGGTAGTCATTTAGGCAGGTTACCTTAGTGTTCTTGGGCACATGGCCTATGGTGGTCTCTGGCTGCGGAGAGCGTGATCATATAGTCGTCCGGAACATCTGGTGCTCTCATGCGTGTTTCAGTGTTACTTGCCTCGAAGCTAGCGTAGAAGTGATTTAGCCCCTCTGGTAGGATTGTGTCACTGAGCAGCTCTCGGCTGTGCTTCCCTTTGTAGTCTGTAATAGTTTGCAGGCCCTGCCACATCTGACGAGCGTCGGAGCCGGTGTAATACGATTCGATCTTAGTCCTGTATTGAGGCTTTGCCTGTTTGATGGTTCGTCAGAGGACATAGTGGGATTTCTTATTAACTTCCATGTTAGAGTCCCGCTCCTTGAAAGCGGCAGCTCTACCCTTTAGCTCAGTGCAAATGTTGCCTGTAATCCATGGCTTCTGGTTGGGGTATGTACGTACAGTCACTGTGGGTACGACATCCTCAATGCACTTATTGATAAAGCCAGTGACTGATGTGATGTACTCCTCAATGCCATCGGAAGAATCCCGGAACATATTCCAGTCTGTGCTAGCAAAACAATCCTGTAGTTTAGCATCTGCTTCATCTGACCACTTTTTTTTATAACCCGAGTCACTGGTGCTTCCTGCTTTAATTTTTGCTTGTAAGCAGGAGGATAGAATTATGGTCATATTTGCCAAATGGAGGGTGAGGGAGAGCTTTGTGTGTGGAGTAAAGGTGGTCTAGAATTGTTTCCCTCTGGTTGCACATTTAACATGCTGATAGAACTGTTTTAAGTTTCCCTGCATTAAAGTCCCCGGCATCTAGGAGCACAGCCTCTGGATGAGAGTTTTCCTGTTTGCTTATGGCGGTATACAGCTCATTGAGTGCGGTTTTAGTGCCAGCATCGGTCTGTGGTGGTATGTAGACAGCTACAAAAAATACACATGAAAACTCTAGGTAGATAATGTGGTCTACAGCTTATCATGAGATACTCTACCTCAGGCGAGCAAAATCTAGAGACTTCCTTAGATATCGTGCACCAGCTGTTGTTTATATAAATGCATAGGCCCCCGGCCCATGTCTTAACAGAGGTTGCTATTCTGTCCTGCTGATAGAAAGTATAACCCACCAGCTGTATGTTCTTAATGTTGTCATTCAGCCACGACTCGGTGAAACATAAGATATTACAGTTTTTAATGTCCCGTTGGTAGGATAAACGTGCTTTCAGTTCGTCCCATTTATTTTCCAGCGATTGAATGTCAGCTAGCAGGACGGAGTGCAGGTTAGCCACTTGTCGCCTGATCCTCTCAAGGCACCTTGATCTCTTTCTGCAAAATCTCAGTTTCCTTCTCCAGCGGATAACGGGGATCTGGGCCTGGTCGGGTGTCTGTAATATATCCCTCCTGTCCGACTCACTGAAGAAGAACTCTTCGTAGAGTTTGAGGTGAGCCATCGCAGTTCTGATGTCCAGAAGCTATTTTCGGTCATAAGAGATGGTAGCAGCAACATTATGTACAAAACAAGTTACAAACAACGCGAAAAACAAACATAATAGCATGGTTGGTTAAGAGTCGATTACATATAACATATTACATATAGTAGTGTGAACGCTGCGCGCAACACATCCGGTGTCAGGATAAATAAAAAGCAAGTTCTGCTAACTTTCTTTAATTATGTTTAATTACCGCAAACAATGAATGGCAAATGCAATTTTCGTATATACGGGTTCGCTGCATCACCACGCAGGGTAAACAGGGAACTGCAGGAAGTACGTAAACAGCTGTTCTTATACCGTGATGACGTAGTTTCAACGTGTCTGTTGGCCTATCACAGTAGAGACTGGGCGCGGTTTAGACTTTGCCCCGCCTTTGCTGGCCCTCGGATTTGTACATGCCCCTTGGCGCGTTCCTTTTGTCCACATCTGGTTGCTGGGTAGATTACATCCGTCTTGTGTCTGTCGATTCTACACTGAAACAGTTCATAATATGGTATTGTCCAGTTTTCTAACCTCCTGGTTGGCCTAGAGAGATGCACCCCTCCCCTCTCCAGACTGTCCACAGCCTTTATGGCCTGTGTTGGTCAGTCCTTACACCTACACACACACCCCCCTCTGTATTGTTTGTGTGTGTGTAACAAAACAATATTCATCTTCAAACAATATGCTAACAGGCTGTAGTGCATAAACATAAATCCTAACAGTAGCACATTTCGTATAGTAACAAATAACATTTGGTAACACATTACATACAGTATAGTAACATATTACATATAGTAACATATTACACATAGTAGCACATTACATATAGTAACACATTTTTCCCGGTTTTCCTGTTTCTAACTTGTGATTAAAAGCTGTTCAATGGAGTGCCTATCATACTTACTTTCCCTTCCTCTGCCCCTTACAATGATTGTATTGATCACAAATCAGTCCATCCCCACCACCATGATAATCAGATCCATTGCGCACCCTGCAGATTTTCTGGTAGTGATGATAAAAACAAGGAAATAAATAATCTGACATTGTCTTTTTAAAGAGCATCCACTGACAATTGATTAATTCAAAAATGAGACTCTTCAGTCCATTAATTCATTCGAACAGACTCACATTAATTTATACAAGTGATTGTAACTGTGACATTTAGTTAATGTGGCGTTCCATAGCGTGGCTAATTCAGTCATCCAAATCTCGTATTCTCTTTTCACATTGTTCCCAAGACTGCAATGCCCCTGTGTTTTAGGGGTGGCAGCAGTGTGTAGGAGGGAGATTCCTAGATGTGAGAAAGTGCAGGAGGGCATGAGATGAAGGAATGTGTAGTATCGGTGGAGAAAGTTGTGTGTGTAAACTGTTGGTTGCCCATGGGGCTGGAGATTGAGGGTGTCTGGTGAGACAAAGGCAGGTTGAGGTCAGTGATTAACGTTAGTACAGAAAGTGTCATATGCTGAAGAAGTCTAGAAAGCGGTAGAGGAAGATGTGCACATGATGAGGTTTCTGTGAGTAGGCAGAGACCAATAAAGAGGGAGGAGAATAATATGTGTTTCATTGAGGTGGGTTTCTTGGCATTTATAGCCATGGTTGTGAACTGTACTGCAGAAATGGAACACAAGTCACAGAAAATAGAGGTTGTGGTGGCAGCTGCAGAGAAGTACTTGGGATTGCGAGGTTTTACTGCAGAAGACTTGCAGGGATGTTGAGTGGTAGTGTTCTGTCCTCTTAGACCGTTTGCCTGGAGTAGAATTAGATAAGGTTAAATAGTGGAATGGGGTGGTGTTTTTTTTTAGTGAGGGCTAATAGTTGCCAGGGTAATTTTCCTTTTCCCCCAATTTTGTATTACCTGAGGTTAATGTAGGTAGGCTGTGACTGAACTCAAACTCCAGTACAGTAGATGACGGTGTATGCACCTAAAAGTTGGATGCGGTCAGCCAACCCACTCTCAAAGAAGAAGAAGAAGCAACACTGCATTTCCTATGTTTTGAGCAACACTGAAGAAGAGCTCCGCAGAGTGCGCAGAGAAGGTAAGCTACTGTATTTTTATTCTCTATACAATAGGGGCAGAGTAGGATGCTAGATAACCCTATGTGAGTTATTTAGCTTTCTACAGCATCAAAACAATAAATTAGGCTATTCTAAGATGATTGACACATTGTCATCCTGAAGTAAATCAATTATCAACTGTTTAATTAGCTGGCACTGGTTATAACACTTGTAAACGGTTTCATCCAAAGACGAGCAACTACTATACATAGATCGCTAGCATGGAACATGTCTAACAGCTGCCAGTTCAGTGCCTTGATGTCATGGGCTAAATTGTTGAACTAGCTAACTGCTCTGCTGGTGGTGGCTAGCTAAGTTCGCGTCTTTGTTACAACGTTAGCAAGACCAATCGACATTCTGATGTTAAGTTAGTTAGCTTGCAATATTCCCTTGCCATATCCTCAAATGTAAGACGCATTTGATCAAATGCATTTAACTAACGTTAATGTTGGAACAATATCATGGATACAACCAGAACTACTATTTGTTACAGTTTACAGTTAGTTAGCTTGTAAACACAAGATTAACTGAACATCTAGCAATGTGTGTACTATGAGCTCCTTTGTCTGCCTCTCTGTGTAGTTCCAGGCCTCTTCATTGTTGACTTCCCTCATTACTATGTGAAGCGACTAGGGCCTCCTAATGCTAGGCCCCTGCTATGCTGTGCCAGCTATTCACTGTGTTGTTACTCGTGTGTCAGTGTTGCCAAAGTCACACACACATTCCCTTATCCCTTATCTCTGGCACTGTGAATAAGGTCACAGCTGAATCAACTGTCAGAGGACGTTTAACCAGTGACCACCAACCCCCCAAGACTACGAGGACGACAACAACAACAACACATAATTGGTAAGAAAAGAGCATTGCCACTGCTTCCCCTGCCTGCATTGACGACTGCATCTCCCTAACTTATCTGGTAGGCATGGTAAACATGTGTTAATCATGTGGATTGTATTTATTATTTTTAGCCCCTTTTTCTCCCCAATTTCGTGATATCCAATTGGTAGTTACAGTCTTGTCCCATCTCTGCAACTCCCGTATGGGAGAGGCGAACGTCAAGAGCCATATGTCCTCCAAAACACGATGCTGGCAAGCCGTACTGCTTCTTGACACACTACTCGCTTAACCCGGAAGCTTGCCACACCAATGCATCGGAGGAAACACCGTACAACTGGCGACCATGTCAGCATGCATGCGCCCGGCCCGCCACAGGAGTCGCTAGAGAGCGATGGGACAAGGACATCCCGGCCGGCCAAACCCTGCCCTATCCCGGGCGACGCTGGGCGAATTGTGCGACGCTTCATGGGTCTCCCGGTCGCAGTTGGATCGAACCCGGGTCTGTAGTGACGTCTCAAGCACAGCGATGCAGGGCATCAGACCGCTGCGCCACTCGGGAGGTCTCTCATGTGGACTTGAAGTGGATTGAACTTGATATCATAAGGCACAGAAGATACGTATAATTGTCATATTTATTGTAGTAGGCTGCTCCTGTTACTGAAGTGACACTGATCTGAAAAATCTCAGGTGTTTATGTAGAGCTTATTCTATAGATCTAGCCTAACCTGTGTTGTGGACTGATGTTCTGCTGGTCATAACTAGGCTACGTGTCAACAAGACATTGGATGGAGTGTCTCTGTTTCAAATGCTGTTGTTCTGTTTAGGCTCTCTTCTCCTAAATGTAGAGATGTGTTTGAATTGGGTTTTACTTGTCACTAGGATATTAACGCGTTATATAATATACCCAATCTTTTGTTTACACCATGAAGACGGTGTAGTCTTAGGCTACTTGCAGAATAATAATGAACAAAATCTTTTGGCCCACAGCAGAATAGAGTAGTAGACCCACCCACATTAGCCTAAGTGCTCTTCTGCCTCTTCCAAGAAAACCTTGCACAATCTTGGCACATGATACATTTTCAGGCAGCAATAACAAAGGGTACTGATTTGTGTGGCCAGATGTTCATTTCATGGACCCTTCTTGATGTTTTAATGAATGTAGCTTTAGCAAATAGTTGAGTTCATTACATAGTCATAATAAGTCAAAGAAATTGGCTAATTATGATGGTTTGGGTTGTCACTATGCCTACTACTATGCTTAAACCCTACCATATTAAGTTTATACAGGCATGAGCCGAGGATTCATCAGAAAATATATATACGCTGTCTGCTATTTTGTATCTGATATGATATGTTGTGCTGGGTTTGCACTAATTTCTGCACTTCTGCTCCTATTAAAGGGATAGTTTGAGATTTTGGCAATTAAGCAATTTTGTCTACTTGCACTGTCACGGACCCAATTATAAACCGGGTGGTTCGTGCTCTGAATGCTGATTGGCTTAAAGCCGTGGTATATCAGACCGTATAACACGTGTGTTATATGACAAAACATCTTGACTGTTCTAATTATGTTGGTAACCAGTTTATAATAGCAATAAAGCACCTTGGGGCATAAGAGCAGCACTTAGCAATGGTATATTGACCATATACCACACCCCCTCGTGTTTATTGCTTAAATAGAACGCAAATGCCATCTAGAATGTAAAGAGATTCCTTGCTAGCGGGCAGACTCGGGGCATGTGGTTACCATGACGATGAATATAATCAAACAGCTCTGTCAAACAGAGATCGCTAGCGAGCTACATTGTCAAAACAGCAATTATTACATTTGTTTATTTTCAGTTATCTGCATTTATGCCCATTGCAAGCATAGTATTGTAAGTATCATAACAATGTTAGCTATTATACAGAGAGAGAAATGTTTCAAGGTGGTGGCATTATTTGTACACTTATTATAGGCTAACTTACGGCTAACTTACGTTAGCTAACTAGCTAAAGTTCTACTGTTCTATGGTTTTGCTTTCTAACTTGGCTAATGTTATGTAAAGTGTTTTTCTGCGTTGTTGTTATTAAATGTTAGGTTTACCTTGTTATTGTTTGGAGTTAAGAAATATTTCCTTTCTCTATTTTCAGTTTCAGAAAAAAAAGCAGGACCCTCTCTTTGGATTTATTGGGCTACTGTTTATGCTAGCTGTCAAACTTTACTCCAGAACACCGTGAGGACAGAATAGTCAGAGGAGCATGCTGGCTGATCCCATAGACTTTCAGTCATTACACTCACGCTAGTTGGCAATTGCTCCATTAACACTAATTACCTTCAACTTCATTCAAACTGCATGCAGAGACATACAAATGGCATCCATGAGTTCATCTGACTGGGTAAATGGAAACAATTGATAAGTTGTCAAAATCTCCAACTATCCCTTAAGATTATATTGTCATGGACATTTGGACATCTGTTTTACAAAAGCACTACTTCTGTATCTATCTATCTGCACATACTGTATCTAGGCTATGTGGCTCTCTTGTAAGCTACCCCACCCACTCAATAGTGAGTCCGTTTTGAATGTGTGGGTCTTGTTTTGGTGTTCTGTATTTGGCAGAGACTGGCAAAGAGTGTGTCTGAGTGACAGGACCAAGCTGTCTGCAGAAAAGATGGAGGACTCTGTGAAGGCGGAGAGTGCCGCCGATGGAGGAGGCCTGGTGAATGCAGAGAAAGAGCCAGAAGACACTCTCAGGTATAGAAATCTGGGATGGTCTAACTTTACTTCAGTGCTATTTCTGAAAATGGATGGGGGCTGGGCAGTTTCTGGAAGTGAGAGGTCTCCTCTCTCATGTGTATATTTGAGTGCCAGGGTGTGGGCAGGGTATGTTTCAGTTCTGTCAGATTTGGTCTGTCTCTTTTATTTCTGAGGAGAGTTGAAAGCACTATGGGCTCATTTCCCAGACATAGATTAAACCTTCTCCTGGAGTAAAAAGCATGCTCAAAAGGAGAATAGGCTATATTGAATGTTTTATTTTAATTTTATTTTTTTACAGAACTAGGATTAATCTGAGTTTGGGAAGCCAGTCCTATGGGTCATGTAGTTAGTGTGTGCCTCTAGTTTCCCATGCGGTGGTCAGCCAGTGTGCCCTCCCCACAGCCCCACAGACCTTTCTGAACTGCTGGCTGCCGGGACCAAAGAGGTTCACGAGAAGGCGGAGAACACCCAGTTTGTCAAGGACTTCCTCAGGGGGCGCATCCGCAAGGAGCTTTTCAAGGTCAGTCTGGAGAATAGAGCAGCCACTTAAGTCTTTTCTGAGACTTAGTACTGCTGCATTCACTGTCTTGAACATTATGCATAATCTGATTTATCCACAGCAGTCAGTTAAGGGTGTAGGCTTTTTGATCTAACTTTGACATCCTCACTTTGCAAACACTTTGAAAGATAATACTGTCAAGAATCGTGATGGGTCTTTCAGCACCACTGGTAATGAACAACCACTGTACTGAACAACAATATCCTGTAAGGCTTTAAAGAACATGAAGTGCTTTGACATCCTCACTTTGTGAGACTTTGCCAGGATACAGAAAGGGATGTGAGACTTTGCCAGGATACAGAAAGGGATGTATCTTGAAAACGTGAATGTTGACACACACACAGTATTTGAGGGACTGTCAAACATGGATTAATGAAAAATATTTGCACCTAAAATGTTTGTTTTGGGGTAAAATTGTGCATCTCTCTCCCCCTCAGCTGGGCGATGTGGCCCTCTACTACACCTACGAGGCCATGGAGGAGGAGATTGAGAGGAACAAGGATCATCCTGACTTCTCCCCGCTCTACTTCCCAGAGCTGAATAGACGTGACGCCCTGTCCCGCGACCTGGACTACTTCTATGGTGAGGACTGGCGGGAGCGGGTCAGCTGCTCGCCAGCCACGCAACGCTACGTGGAACGCATCCACCAGGTGAGTAACCCAGAGGTTAGAGAGGTGGACCGGTAACCAGAAGGTCGCTGGTTCAGTCCCAGGCTGGACGATGAAAAAAGTGGGGGCTGAACTGGCTGCTGGTTTCAGATTCACATTACCACCATCCACTACCATTGTGCCTTTATGCAAGGCACTTCAGACCTAACACTACTCCATGGGTGCTGCACTGTGACTCCTTGTGCTGCTTCAATCCTCTGGTGTGTGGAGTCCAGGGGAAGTTGACAATACCAGAAGCCAGTGAAGTTGTATTTGTATTTAGGTGGGTCAGGAAGAGCCGGTCTTGCTGGTGGCCCATGCCTACACCCGTTACATGGGCGACCTGTCTGGGGGCCAGGTGCTGAAGAAGGTGGCCCAGCGGGCGCTGAAGCTGCCATCGACGGGCGAGGGCGTCTACTTCTACCAGTTTGACGGCATCCACAGCGCCAAGGCCTTCAAGCAGCTGTACCGGAGCCGGATGAACGAGCTGGAGCTGGACATGGCCACCAAGGACAGGCTGGTGGCGGAGGCCGTGCTGGCCTTTCAGTTCAACATGGAGGTAAGAAAGGGAAGAGAGAGATAGAGCTGGGGTTGATTCAAGTGTAAGACTGCTGCACCTACTGGTGTAGTGGGTCTTCCAGTAAACGGAGACTGCTGCCCCTACTGGTGTGGTGGGTCTTCCAGTAAACGGAGACTGCTGCATCTACTGGTGTGGTGGGTCTTCCAGTAAACGGAGACTGCTGTACCTGCCGGTGTGGTGGGTCCTCCAGTAAAAGGAGACTGCTGCACCTACTGGTGTGGTGGGTCTTCCAGTAAACGGAGACTGCTGCACCTGCTGGTGTGGTGGGTCTTCCAGTAAAAGGAGACTGCTGCACCTACTGGTGTGGTGGGTCTTCCAGTAAACGGAGACTGCTAACCCGCTGGTGTGGTGGGTCTTCCAGTAAACAGAGACTGCTGTACCTGCTGGTGTGGTGGGTCTTCCAGTAAACGGTGGGTCTTTTAATAATTCCTTCTAGGTGATGGCTGGAAATATTGCCATCTCATATCTGTGGTTCCTTGAGTGGCGCAGCGGTCTATGGCACTGTATCGCAGTGTTAGAGGCGTCATTACAAATCCGGGTTCGATCTCGGACTGTATCACAACTGGTCGTGATCGTGAGTCCCATAGGGCGGTGCACAATTGGCCCAGCGTCGTCCGGGTTAGGGCAGGGTTTGGCCGGGGTAGACCGTCAGTGTAAATAAGAATTTGTTATTGCCTAGTTAAATAAAAATAGACGTTTAGTTTTCAGAGGAAGCCAGTCCACGTTAATTTAGTGTCAAAGGTCGGCCACGGTAGCTTGGTTTCAGAGGTAGGTCCGCGGTAGCTTGGTTTCAGAGGTAGGCCCGCGGTAGCTTGGTTTCAGAGGAAGGCCCGCGGTAGCTTGGTTTCAGAGGTAGGCCCGCGGTAGCTTGGTTTCAGAGGTAGGCCCGCGGTAGCTTGGTTTCAGAGGTAGGCCCGCGGTAGCTTGGTTTCAGAGGTAGGCCCGCGGTAGCTTGGTTTCAGAGGTAGGCCCGCGGTAGCTTGGTTTCAGAGGTAGGCCCGCGGTAGCTTGGTTTCAGAGGTAGGCCCGCGGTAGCTTGGTTTCAGAGGTAGGCCCGCGGTAGCTTGGTTTCAGAGGTAGGCCCGCGGTAGCTTGGTTTCAGAGGTAGGCCCGCGGTAGCTTGGTTTCAGAGGTAGGCCCGCGGTAGCTTGGTTTCAGAGGTAGGCCCGCGGTAGCTTGGTTTCAGAGGTAGGCCCGCGGTAGCTTGGTTTCAGAGGTAGGCCCGCGGTAGCTTGGTTTCAGAGGTAGGCCCGCGGTAGCTTGGTTTCAGAGGTAGGCCCGCGGTAGCTTGGTTTCAGAGGTAGGCCCGCGGTAGCTTGGTTTCAGAGGTAGGCCCGCGGTAGCTTGGTTTCAGAGGTAGGCCCGCGGTAGCTTGGTTTCAGAGGTAGGCCCGCGGTAGCTTGGTTTCAGAGGTAGGCCCGCGGTAGCTTGGTTTCAGAGGTAGGCCCGCGGTAGCTTGGTTTCAGAGGTAGGCCCGCGGTAGCTTGGTTTCAGAGGTAGGCCCGCGGTAGCTTGGTTTCAGAGGTAGGCCCGCGGTAGCTTGGTTTCAGAGGTAGGCCCGCGGTAGCTTGGTTTCAGAGGTAGGCCCGCGGTAGCTTGGTTTCAGAGGTAGGCCCGCGGTAGTTCAGTTGCATTTCTCAGTATTGTATAATTTCTTTAATCATTTAATCTCAGTAACCAGCCACTGTATTGATCCTGTCTTTGGAGATAAGAGTCTTGTGCCCAGGGAAAATTAGGGTCTTTGGCCAACAGCAGATGGTTGGATTTGTGCTTATCACCGTAACCACTCTGCCAACTGGTTCTGAGAGCGTAGTCAGACAATGTGCCATCTCTCATATTTCAAGTGCTCAGATATGATCATTAATTCACTTCCTCACATCTGGCTTCTGATTACATTACATGAATGTCAGATGTTGAACTTGATCATATTCTTATTACGGTTCTGCATCATGGCCATTTCTTTGACCAGTGGCTAAACTCTGGGTCAACACAATTCAGCTTACTGTTTCAGTTCAGAGATTGTGTTCATCAGGACACACAATATCAAACTGTTCCAAAGTGTTGAGAAAAAGAAAAATGAGCTTTCCTTATTGGACCTTTTCAGATGGTACCTCCCTGTTTGACCTTTTGTTCTGTTTTGTGCTGAGTGAACATGAACCAGTTGTAATCCCCTGTGTTTTGTGTGTTTGGTGTCAGGTATTTGATGAGCTAGAGGAGATGGGTAAGGATATCCAGGAGGAGGTCATGGACGCGGGCATGCCTGTTCACGGGGCCCATGGGACCGGAGGAGACATCAACAAATGCCCCTACTACGCCGCACAAATGGGTACGCTGACACACAACTCCTGTAGGCTCTGTCTGGAAACAAAGTGATTTGATCCAGAAAACCACCTGAAAGAAAGAGTTGTTGTGCCATGTTAGCAATACGTGGGCATTTAGAACCACAATACCCTTACCACACTGTCTGGGTGGCTTGGATATTTGCTTTTCACATTGTCCTTTTCCAGCATGGCTCCAGCAACTACAGTACAGTGCAGTACTGCTTGGCCTGGCTTAGTGGTGTTAAAAATGGTATAAGAGTGTTTCACATGGTAATGTGGGAGGTTTGCTGACCGTGTTCTTTGTCCTCTGTCTATCTCAGCGGCCAGTGGGGGCTCGGCGTACGTCGGTCAGCTGGCCATGGCAGTCCTCAGACACCCCACAGGCCAGGTCCTATTCGCCGCTTGGGTCGCCGCCCTCGCCGGATTGGCTGCGTGGTACTTCATGTGATCCAGTCGTTGGCTGTCCTGCAGGAAAGAAGGAGGGAAAAACAGGGAGGGAAGACAAGAATAATTGTTTTCTGAACGTTTGGATGAGAACCCATCCGTACCCAGACCTTGTAACCTTCCCTCCTCCTCCTCTCTAATTTTCTCTCTCTACTACCTCCCTCTCACTCTCCCTCCGTCCTGTATCCTCACAGAATGGTTGGTCATATTTGTAGCTCTTAGTATCAGTTTAGAGCCATTTTTGTTTATTCAAACCTGTTATAGGATTTATTTCTTCTTGAGTTGACATGAGATAACAATTGATCTTACTTGATTAGATTATAGTGTGATTTGTTGTCAGGTTGAAGTCTCTTTAATAATCCCAAACAATTGTATTATGGAGGGAAAAAAACAGCTACCCTGCTATGACAAAAAAGCCTTTGTGGATTTTGACACTTTTAGGTTGCCATGGGGATTTGAAGGACTATATTCTACTGTCCCCTGGGTGGCCCCACAATCAGTCCATCAAACCAAAATGTAATCTTGAAAATATTAGAGCAGTGAGCCTTTGCTTGAAGTGGACTGAATTAGGTGCCGGTACTCTTTATTTAGGTGGTGGAACTGAACAAGTAGAACATTTGAGGTGCTGGCACTCCGTAGCGGTGAGCATCAGCCCAACTCAAACACTGCTGAGACAGAAACAGTCAAAGTAACACGTTCTATGCATATGTTAATATGCAGATCTGGCAAAGTGTAGGAGTATTTCTGCAGGGCAGACTACTATCTCTTTGCGTGAGTAGGTTGAGCGACATATTTTTAAGTTTGTATTAATGGTTATGGGGGTGATATTCTCTTGGAAGTAGTCCCAAGATTCGGTTACGGACAACACAGGCTAACTGACAGCAAGAGCACACTTTGTAGAAAGGTCTAGACTTTAAAATGTTGCCAACGGTTGTCACACATCACAATGTATTATTTTTCTCTTCTCTCCAAATGAATGCAGGCAGAACATTCCAACCTCCTGTGAAAAGCACACAGACAGTGAGTGAGTGACAGGGTGGACACTTTAGTTCTTGTTTTAGGATGGATGAGCAATATTACTATTAATCATTTCTGAAGTGTATTTTTTTGTTTTTGTTTTATGCTATGTTGAAATGTTGGACTTATTTAGTGCTGTCCAGTCCCTTGTCCTTTGCACTCAGGCAGTCTATAGAGGAGCAGAGTGTCTGAAAACGGACACATCCGTCCTGGAAACGTGTTGATTTTTTTTTACAGTTGATTTTCAGTATTGTTCTAGGCCTATGGACACCAGGTAGAGGCAGCGAATGTAATGGTCTGGGAGATAGGGTTGGACAGGTTAGATTGGTGAAGACAAGGTACCTCATCAGTCTGAATGGATAACATTTAAGACTTGAAAGCTATGCACCAACCTGATGAGGTTGTTTGGTTGTGGAGAACAATGTGTTGTGCAGGTGACCATAGGTTTGTATCTGAGGAATTATAAGGGCAATACAGTATTTAGCAGATCTTATTCAGGATTCACACTGACATCAACATTACATTCCTTGATTTGTTTGTAGTTTTAACATTGAAGACAGCAGTTTGCGTTGTATTCTATGCTTTCGCTTGAAGATGGAGAAGTTGTTAAAGGTCAGAATGCTGAATACCAAAGGTCAAGTTGCTGACATCACAGTTCATTATAAACAGGTTCTATGCTGTGTGCTCAGGTCTGTGGTTCTCTCCATCTCTGGTGTATTTGGTAGTCCTTGAATTCTTTGCAGGAGTTAGATGACGTATTATGTGTTCAGTAGCCCTCCATCTGAGGTATTAACAAAACGGGGATTGTCTGGATTAGTCCAATAAGAAATATTAGATTTCCGTGGTAAAACATTTTGCCCTAATGAACATGACCCAGGTGTCATTATGGCTGTCCAGACCAGTCCAGAGCCTCATTAGTCATGTACGTGTTGGGTCTCAGGTTAATGAAATTATATACATAAGAAACATTGCAAGACGTGTCATATTCTAGTTCAATGTAAATGCATTTTAGTATTTGTTTTCAGGGGATGGAACTGTTGCAGTATTTAGAACATTTTGAAGGAGTTCTGGAATGACCAGACCTGGGTTGTGTTCATTAGGCACTAGACTGAAACAGGGAGGGACTTGTCCAATTAAACTCTTCTGAAACGTGTGCCCTAATGAACACGACCCATAATCTCAGGTGTTGAGGTGTGAGTGTTGTGGGCAATGGAAGCCTAGGGATCTCAGTGAGTGCTTGACAGGCACACGTTGCGTGACTATTTCTTGCCTTGTCTGCTGTAACAGAAAGCAAACAGTAACCTTATCGAATCCATTAGTCTTCAGTAAGTACACTGCAATCTAACTCAAGCTTTATCAGTGACTGACGATTTACTACAAATGTCACTGGTCTCATTTTGTGAAAGAAAATCACAGGAATACATTGTCTAGTAAAATAAATGATTGCATTTCCTGTATACTTTTGTCGTTATTTGATGTGTTGAGATATTTGCCCTGTTTGAATACTTCATCTTTCATTCCTTGTGTCCCTAAGATACACATATCCAACTACTAACAGTTCTGTGCTTAGTAATGTCACTTGCAATTCAGCTCTGTTATTACTTGAAGGACAGACATCTGAAGTATTAGACCAGGGTCATTCTCCAGTATTTCTACTCTGTTCACATCTGGCAGCAATAAGACATTAACAATTCATTTAGATTTCACTTTAATTATGGATGTTATTTATTTCTCTAACATGACACATTGGTACGGTTGCAATATCAACAGCTGTGTATTTACAAATATAACGAGGCAGAATGGAGGTACATGAAAGTGTGCTGCTTTGAGTGAATTCTCAGATTCATCAATAGAGAAGGGGTTGACGAGGAGCAGAGCAGATGTCCAGCCACATCTGATCCAACTGGTTGAGTCATGCCTATCCTGGATGACTGGGTTCTTAGACCCAAATGCATCTCCACACACATTACACACCTTTTTTTATGTAACAGAAAAGTATATCAGCCAGACAACTTCCTCTTTATCTCACCGTAGCTGTTTGACAGTACTAATGCTGCTATTAGGTTGGTACAACTCGCTGCAGTGGCTAGCTAGATAGGAAGCATAGAGATCAGACGAAGCAGAGTTCACTTTACAGAACAAACTTACTACACATTTTAAAAAAATCAGGAGGATCTCAACCAAAACAAAGTTCCTTATTGCAGCAGAGGCCTTTTAAATAAAATAATGATTTTCTATGCTTTAGTATTTTTATACACTAAGTGTACAAAACATTAGGAATAACTGTTCTTTCCATGAAAGCCTGACCAGATGAAAGCTATGATCCCTTATTAATGACACTACAATCAGTGTAGATGAAGGGTAGGAGAGGTTAAAGAATTATTTTTAAGCCTTGAGACATGTATTGTGTATGTGTACCATTCAGAGGGTGAATGGACAAGACAAAAGATTGAAGTGCCTTTGAACAGGGTATGATAGTATGTACCAGGCACACCAGTTTGATTGTCAAAAAATGCAGTGTTGCTGGGTTTTTCCACACAACAGGTTCCTGTGTGTATCGAGAATGGCCCACCACCCAAAGGACATCTAGCCAACTTGACACCACTGTGGGAAGCATTGGAGTCAACATGGGCCAGCATTCCTGTGGAATGCATGACACATTGCAGTCCATTCCCTGATGAATTGAAGATGTTCTGAGGGAAAAAGGGGGTGCAACTCAATATTATGGAGGTGTCCCTAATGTTTTGTATATCCATGGGTTTTTTGGCTATCACTGGCAACAGTACATTCCTCAGACAGCAGACAGACCATACATTATGAGTGACTGTTTGACTGCGCTGCTATCACACGGTTAGGAATCTGATGGACAGGAACAATTGGAAAATCTATGGAATACCCTGTTAAAGTTGCCGCCACGTTCGCTTTACTTACGGATCACGTACCCTAATCTTTTGAACATGTGGTCATTTAAGATGTATAATTATATTTGCATTTGTGGATGAATTTACTTCCACCCGATCGATGCCTTATGATTTGTTTGCGCTTGAAGACCATTGCGCAACATTTTTGCACATTGAACACCATCCAAAAAACTCCAAGCCTAAGGGGCAGTCACTTCCTGGTACTTCCAGAGCGTATTTCCTCTTGGATTTGGGTTTTAGGCAGCAGGAATGAGTTAGGACCACATTGTGTTTCAGTCCATTGTCTTCCACTGCTAGGGAACTGATCAAGGATGTAAGGAGATCTGTGAAGGTAGATCTGGGGTAACCAGTCTTGTCTAGTGCTAGAGTAGGATACAGTAGACATCATCCCTCCAACACTCCCCCACCCCCTGTCCCCATATCTGGTCTCTCCCTGTGGCTGTCTTCTTAGGGCATCATCTCTCTACCCTCGGACACTCGCCTCAGTTCCCAGTGGACCTTTTACCTTTCAGTATAAAAAAAGAAAACAGAATTACTGCATGTGTTTTCAAAACCAGCATATGACAGCAAAACATTGATTTGAATTGGGATGTCTTTTCTAGTAATTATATTTCTATGGTTAAACAATTGTGTGTATGCATGTACACTACATGACCAAAAGTATGTGGACTCCTGCTCGTCGAAAAACCTAATTCCAAAATCACGGGCATTAATATGGAGTTGGTCTCCCCTTTGCTGCTATAACAGTCTCCACCCGTCTGGGAAGGCTTTCCATTAGATTTTGGAACATTTCTGCAGGGAATTGCTTCCTTTCAGCCATAAGAGCATTAGTGAGGTCGGGTACTGATGTTGTTGGGCGATTAGGCCTGGCTCGCAGTCAGCTTTCCAATTCATCCCAAAGGTGTTCGATGGAGTTGAGGTCAGGGCTCTATGCAGGCCAATCAAGTTCTTCCACACCAATCTCAACAAACCATTTCTGTATGGACCTCGCTTTGTGCATAGGGGCATTGTCATGCTGAAACAGGAAAGGGCCTTCCCCAAACTGTTGCCACAAAGTTGGAAGCACAGAATGGTCTAGAATGTAATTGTATACAGTAGCGTTAACATTTCCCTTCACTGGAACTAAGGGGCCTAGCCCGAACCATGAAAAACAGCCACAGACCATAATTCCTCCTCCACTAGACTTTACAGTTGGCACTATGCATTCGGGTAGGGAGCGTTCTCCTGGCATCCGCCAAATCCAGACTCGTCCAAAATGGACTGCCAGATGATGAAGTGTGATTCATCACTCCAGAAAACATGTTCCCACTGCTCCAGAGTGGAAACCCAATCCTCTGTATTGCGCATGGTGATCTTAGGCTTGTGTGCGTCTGCTTGGCCATGGAAACCCATTTCCTGAAGCTCCCGATGAACAGTTCTTGTGCTGACGTTGCTTCCAGAGGCAGTTTGGAACTCAGTAGCCGAGGACAGACGAGCTTGTGTGGCCTAGCACTTCGCGGCTGAGCCGTTGTTGCTCCTAGACGTTTCCACTTCACAAGAACAGCACTTAAAGTTGGCCGGGGCAGCTCTAGCAGGGCAGACATTTTATGAACTGACTTGTTCGAAATGTGGCATCCTATGACAGTGCCACATTAAATCCCTGAGCTCTTCAGTAAGGTCATTCTACTGCCAATGTTTGTCTATGAAGATTGCATGGCTGTGTGCTCGATTTTATACATCTGTCAGTGATGGATGTGTCTGAAATAGCCGAATCAAATAATTTGAAGGGAAGTCCACATACTTTTGTATGTATGTATAGTGTATGTATGCACGCAACTTTATACAGATGACAGCCAGAAACCAGTTGACTGACAAATGGTGTGCCATAAACCAGTGTGTTCCAGAAACAGTTTATCCCACATATGCATGTGCACAAGTGGCAAAGGCAACATCATGACTAGTGTCCTACCTGGTTTGTGACTGGCAGGCGAAGACATCATGACTAGAGTGTCCTACCTGGTTTGTAACTGTCAGGTGGACCTAAACAATTGTTTTAACTTGGTGAAGAAGCCCCGCTCCTGCTTGCTCTCTCCTACCTCCTCTTGCCTGTCCTGCCCTGCCTCAGACTGCTTACCACTGCTGCCCCCACCTGGTCAGAAACATGTTCTGCGTGAGCCAAGATTTTACTAATAAAAGCATTATCAGCTTTCATGAGCAGAGCTGGGACCTCAACTAATTGTAAACCAAATGAAGAGGAGCAGGTAAGTGTGCAGGACCCTAGCGCAGAAAGAGTGTGTGTGTGCCACTACCTGCAGTGGTGCTTGTGACACCATTGACTGTCCCCTCCACTTCAGTCTCATCCTCTGCGTAGCTCATGAGCAGAGCTTTCTGTCTGTCTGTCAGGATCCTGCCCACACACACATAATAGTGGAGACCGTGAGGAATGAGCATCTAACATTGTCAGTAACTTACTACATGGTATATAAAGGTGTATTGTGCAGTAACTTACTACAGAGATGGTATCTAAAGGTGTATTGTGCAGTAACTTACTACAGAGATGGTATATAAAGGTGTATTGTGCAGTAACTTACTACAGAGATGGTATATAAAGGTGTATTGTGCAGTAACTTACAACAGAGATGGTATATAAAGGTGTATTGTGCAGTAACTTACTACAGAGATGGTATATAAAGGTGTATTGTGCAGTAACTTACTACAGAGATAGTATCTAAAGGTGTATTGTGCAGTAACTTACTACAGAGATGGTATATAAAGGTGTATTGTGCAGTAACTTACTACAGAGATGGTATATAAAGGTGTATTGTGCAGTAACTTACAACAGAGATGGTATATAAAGGTGTATTGTGCAGTAACTTACTACAGAGATGATATATAAAGGTGTATTGTGCAGTAACTTACAACAGAGATGGTATATAAAGGTGTATTGTGCAGTAACTTACTACAGAGATGATATATAAAGGTGTATTGTGCAGTAACTTACAACAGAGATGGTATATAAAGGTGTATTGTGCAGTAACTTACTACAGAGATGATATATAAAGGTGTATTGTGCAGTAACTTACTACAGAGATGATATATAAAGGTGTATTGTGCAGTAACTTACAACAGAGATGATATATAAAGGTGTATTGTGCAGTAACTTACAACAGAGATGGTATATAAAGGTGTATTGTGCAGTAACTTACTACAGAGATGGTATCTAAAGGTGTATTGTGCAGTAACTTACTACAGAGATGGTATCTAAAGGTGTATTGTGCAGTAACTTACTACAGAGATGGTATCTAAAGGTGTATTGTGCAGTAACTTACTACAGAGATGGTATCTAAAGGTGTATTGTGCAGTAACTTACTACAGAGATGGTATCTAAAGGTGTATTGTGCAGTAACTTACTACAGAGATGGTATCTAAAGGTGTATTGTGCAGTAACTTACTACAGAGATGGTATATAAAAGGTGTATTGTGCAGTAACTTACTACAGAGATGGTATCTAAAGGTGTAGTGTGAGTAGCTTACTTGGGGACTCGGACTTTGACGTGGATGTAGTGATCTCCGTAACCATAGCCACTGATCCGTGCGATGCCCTTCCCAGAGAGGAGGATCCTCTGGTCTGTCTGGACCCCAGCAGGGATCTACAAGAGCATCCACCAATCACAGTTAGTTACTGGCCATCGATCCATCACTCTTATGTTTGTAGGTGTCACAGAAAGGTTGGTCTGTCCGTGTGTCTCTCACCGAGAGGTTGACTGTCTCGTAGAGGCCCTGTGCCCGGGCCGTGCCCCCCAGTACAGCCTGAGCCACAGAGATCAGCACGTCAGAGTGGATGTCTGCTCCGTCCCGTCTGAACACTGGGCTCTTCTGGACCCGGAACGTGATGAACACCTCCTTCTTCCCCACAGGCATCCTGACCGTCTGACCGTCCTCAACACCTGCAAAGAGGCAACACAGCCAGTTAACCCGGGTGTGCACTACACAACTTTCAAAATCCTAACACACTAGAAGAGCATTGCAGATTTTGTGCCGATAAAATCAAACAGGTTTGAAAATATCAGGACGTTCAACCCGCTCGCTCGCGTTCAACCCGCTCGCTCGCGTTCAACCCGCTCGCTCGCGTTCAACCCGCTCGCTCGCGTTCAACCCGCTCACATTAAACCCACTCACGTTTTATAGACGTTTCAAACACAGGAACTGCTTCATCCAGCATTAGAGTTTTATAAACATTTAAAATAGTTAATAAGAGCATTATGGGGTGGCAGGTAGCCTAGTGGTAAGAGCTTTAGGCCAGTAACTGAAAGTTTGCTGGATCGAATCCCCAAACTGACAAGGTAAAAATCTGTCAGTCTGACAGCCTCGCTACTGTTATTTTTTCACTGTTTTTATTTCTTTACTTATCCATTGTTCACCTAATACCTTTTTTGCATTGTTGGTTAGAGCCTGTAAGTAAGCATTTCACTAAGGTCTACTACACCTGTTGTATTCGGCTCACGTGACAAATAAACTTTGATTTGTTAACCCACTGTTACCCGGTAGGCCGTCATTGTAAATAAAGAATTTGTTCTTAACTGACTTGCCTAGTTAAATAAAGGTTGAATAAAAAAGGATCAGTGATCTTAATGAGAAAAGGAGGAGATTCAGGACGAGAAGGCTGCTCCTAGGTCTCTCTGTGTGTGCGCATTAGAAAATGCATACTACGTTTAGATCAAGTATTGTTTTGAAAGATTCCAGATAAGACTGGGTAGGTATAGGAGCGAGTGACAGTCAGTGTGTAGGTGTGTCTCACCTGCTGGGACAGGGACCATTACTGTCTTTTTCTGTCTGGTCTGTCCGGTCCCGTGACAGGAGTTACATGGGGTGGAGATCACAGTGCCTTTCCCATTACACCGACGGCATGTCGACCGCATCACAAAGGGGCCAGTGTTCACCGTCTCCTGTACAAGGCAAAACACACAAGCATGTGAGACGAGCACGTGAGACACGAACACTTCATGCCACACATCATGTCACCTACCATGCCAGAGCCGTTGCAGTAGTGGCAGTGCACAACCTTGGTGCCAGGCTCGCTCCCTTTGCCATCACATCGCTGGCAGCTGGCCTCAGTGTTGAACGCCATCTCTTTGTTGACCCCCTTGGCAGCTTGGGTGAACGTCAGCTCCATGATAAACTGGGAGGAAAGGAGGGACAAGAGATTCATATTGGAAGTCTTAAACAAAAAGTTTACACTCCTAAAAAAGTATTGCTTCCTGCTTTTACTTCCTGGCATGGGCTCACTCAATATGACCTCCCTGAACATTGACTTGAATGAGCAGTCAAAACTTCTGTTTGTGCTGTATAGCCAACTCATATGGTGGTTGTCATGCACAGACAGCACAAACAGATCTGGGATTAGGCTAGTCGTAACCCCTTCTCCAAACCCCTTGGTTCTAAAAGCAGTATGGCATCCCAACTACATACCTCCTGGGGCTGATCAAATACGGCATTGAAGTCGCCGAAGCCGCGGCTTCCGGAGAACTCCCCAAAGATCTTGCGGAACAGTTCCTCTGGGTCCACGCTGTTGGCCTGTCCGCTCCAGTACTGCTGGTGTCCACCACCGCCCGCCTGGCTGGCGTCGAACCCTGCCACCCCGTACGTGTCATACTGCTTCCTCTTCACCTCGTCACTCAGCACCTGGGGGAGGACAAAGCAGGAAGTAAGATGCACAGTCCTCCAATAAGACCAGGCAGTTCCAAGTCAAGTGGTTCTGATGTTTCGTTTACTTGATTAACAGACACTTTCTTCAAGAGTGACATCAAATAGTACCAAGAAACCTGTTAGGAAAGTAAGGAACTAGTGATTCCACAACAGCTACACAAGTCACAGAAATATTGCTATCCCTTTAATCTAATTTTAGTTTCTTAAAAGGGAAGCCCATTTTCAAGAAGGTCAGCTAAACCTCATAAGCCTCAGCCAGCTGAGCAAATTTCTCCTTGGCCTTAGGGTCTTCCTTGTTGGTGTCAGGGTGATACTTCTTAGCCATCTGAAGAGGGACAACAACAAAAATGATCTTTCAACAACTGTGGTGACAGCTAAGGATCAATACAGCAAGTCAACACTCCACAGAAAGTGATCACACACACACCTGGTAATATGCTTTCTTGATCTCTTTCTGGGTGGCAGTGCGTGGTACCTCCAACACCGTGTAGAAGTCCTGCTTGTTGGAGGCTGGGGCACTTGTGTGGAAGGACAGCGTGCAGATGACATGGGGAGATTTAACACCTGGAACTACCAAGAAAGGGCATGTGAGTAGATTACACCTGACAACATGACTGTGGATTATTATTGTTGTCCTTCTGTAGTTATCTATTTAAGGTAGCTCCAGGCCTGTACACTCACAATTAATCTATAACACTAAGCAGGGCTCTATCGATATAACTGAGGACTCAATCAAATACATAAAGTTAGCTGCTGTCTGTGATGATCAACTCTAGGGCCAATAAGTTTCTAGCAAACGCCAGTTGGCATATATAGCTAGCTAATCAGGGATCATGCAGATACTGCTAGTTCAACGCAGTGTTTGACTGTACAGTTCAGTAACTATTCCTGACAGTCCGTTCAAGATCATCAGTGCTGAGACCTGACATGACTTTCCATGCAATGGCTATGGAGCTGCAGGCTAGCTACAGTACACAACACCCCCAGCAATTTGAATTCGTACAAGCTAACTACTAACTAGCTATGGGAGCTAAGGTTAGTCTGTCTTTCAGTTGTGTCGTTAGGAATGTTACCATGGTGTCAATTTTTTTGTTGCAGACTGTCAGTTGTGTCCAAAAAGGTGAATGGAAACTACGAGAAACGCTAGCATCAAGCTAGCCTAGCTTGCTAGCGTTAGTTAGGCCGTCTCTGTGTACCCACCTGACAGCCCTCTCAATGTCAACGCATTCCCCGTGCCCCCACGCATTGCATTGCTTCCTGACCAGATTTTCTGTGCTCCAAAAGTCGACAGACTTCTTAAGCCTCCATTAGAAGAAGGGGCCAGAGCACAACAAGCAGGACGGTGACCGGAGGACACGGCAACTGTTATCCAACGTGTGGAGCAGCGAGCCGCTGAGGACGCCATCATTACTCTACTGCTGTTACTCAGCGGGGACTGCGCATGTCCGTGACGCCACTTTACTTGCATATGCGCAAGTCCCCACATGCGCAGTCCCCGCAGAAGAGTTGACTGTCAATAAATGTATTTTTGTTTCAAGATGAGCGCAAACTAACTTTCACTCTGTTGAAACATCTGTACTTGAGAAACTGTGGAAGAGTATTTAAACATTTGTTTCCCATGTAGTCCGCTTCTTACTCACGGCAATTACGATTAAACGTTTCAAAACAGAAACATTTGGTATTGTACCGTGGTCAATCATCATTGATGAAGCTAAACAGGGGTCTGAGTCGATCGTCGATAGAATCGTTCACACAGTACAGCGAGTTGTGACAGTGCTGAACTCGAGAACTGTCATCTGAAAAGGAGTGTGCTTCTGAGTGCTCGCTCTTTTCGGATAGTATCAACAAGACAGAGATACCCGGAAGGCACGAAAGTTAATTTAGGTGACTAGAATGAATCGTTTCAAGACCTCCAAATTCAAAAACACCACCCCGAAGATCGGCAAGAAAGATGTAAGTAATAAGCGTTGCAAGAAAGCCTCGCCAGCATTGGTTCTTAGCAACGGCGAAGAAGACGGAATGGAGTTGTGTTTTGGGGAACGTCTGAAAATGTTTGGAGGAAATTGAACTTCCTGTATATCTGCAGAAGGCTGCTGCATCGCAAGAGTGTGTTGGTAGAGAAACAATAGTCTACGAAAACCAAGTGCAAACCGCGAAGGCTGCTAACGTTACAGTGTTAACCATGTGGTTATTGTTATCTAGCTAGCTTTCAGCAGTCTATGCAAATAACACATTTGAAATTGACAGCGGTTCGTATTGGTCAGGATTGTCAGATACTACTGATAGGATGTGATGCCCATCATCACTGAATAGCCACATTGTTTCGAATGTATCGGAATTCCTGCTCTCATTGTAACCGGTCATCATTCTACAATGTAGCAGCAGTGCTCAGATTTTAGTTCTAAAGTGCACTGTACATACAGTGCGTATCCCTACGCCATTTAACAAAGCTTCTCTCTGTCAACCAATGACTGTAGGCTGTGAGTAAGATACACAGTGGTGGTGTCATGCCGTCAGTCCTGGTGATAGATACCTGGGAGTGCCTCGTTACACACGTTCGGGCTGTGCACCAATTTGCACAGACAGCCATCACTACTCCTTGTGGGGGCGATTATGTAACCCCCCCCCCCCCCCCCACACACACACTGCTGTCTTGTGTTGACTGGCTGAGACAGTGGAAATGTCTGACATTCTTTATATTAAGTGGATGATTTAGGTATTGTGGAGAATGTCATTGTACAACCTGGTAGATCCTGATGATGCGAGTTGATCTCTGGACTTGCTGTAGCTTAGCCCCATGATAAAAACATAGTTGTGCCTTGAAGTCTTCTCATGATGCCAGCCAGACACCTCGTACATGCTGTCAGATATAGTCTACCACCAATACAGCCCTTAGGAAATACCCAAGGCCTGTATTTGTATGTGCATGATGACCAACAGTGGTTAGGCCTACAGTGTACCACAGTACACTGCTGCACGGTCGAGTAATAGCTGAAGTTCACAACTGGTTTGGCATTGATGAGAGTTAAGTTCCCTTTTTTTAATAGGCCTAAGTCATGAGTGACCCCTCCCTGGACAAAATAAAGCTTTAAAAGGGTGCTCTTATAAATCGGTTATGAAACATACCATTACTTGGATGCTTATTCTCCATGTAGCAAACCTCCACACAGTCTCAGTGTGAGTGAGTTCCATCTGCAGAGCGGATCTCTGATCCTGTTACGAGGACTGCCTCAGAAAAGCAACACTCAAAGCACCATCTCAAATGTTAGGAGCGAGCGAGGGAGGGATGTCGGGAGGGAGAGGGAGAACTCCAAGAAGTGAGTGAGTGAGAATGGGCACCTTGTTCTCTTTATGCCTGGCTGCCTGTGGAGCAGTAATATGTGTTTCCTGAGAGAGAGAAACTAGCTGTTTTGCTGGGCTGTCAGACACTGTCTGGGCTGCTAAGTGCTCTCTGTATCTTCCCTGCCGGAGCCCGCGACAGTGTTCAGGCCTATTGTCTGACATGGTTAGCCCATAACGGTTTTGGCAGCAGTGTTTTCAAACACACAGCGCTCCTGCCTCTGCCCTGTTGTTTGTGTTGTGAAAGGAGGCTCCCACTTCCTTAACATTCTGCTGATTCAACATGGACGGCAGAGGGTGTGTGTGTGTGTGTAACAACATGCCCTCTGATACCCTCTTCCTTATTATGACAGTTAGTCTGAATCTTCCTTATTATGACAGCTAGTCTGAATCTTCCTTATTTTGACAGTTCATCTGAATCTTCCTTATTATGACAGTTCATCTGAATCTTCCTTATTAGGACAGTTAGTCTGAATCTTCCTTATTAGGACAGTTAGTCTGAATCTTCCTTATTTTGACAGTTAGTCTGAATCTTCCTTATTATGACAGTTAGTCTGAATCTTCCTTATTATGACAGTTAGTCTGAATCTTCCTTATTATGACAGTTAGTCTGAATCGTCCTTATTATGACAGTTAGTCTGAATCGTCCTTAATATGACAGTTAGTCTGAATCGTCCTTATTATGACAGTTAGTCTGAATTGTCCTTATTATGACAGTTAGTCTGAATCGTCCTTATTATGACAGTTAGTCTGAATCGTCCTTATTATGACAGTTAGTCTGAATCGTCCTTATTATGACAGTTAGTCTGAATCGTCCTTATTTTGACAGTTAGTCTGAATCTTCCTTATTTTGACAGTTAGTCTGAATCTTCCTTATTATGACAGTTAGTCTGAATCTTCCTTATTATGACAGTTAGTCTGAATCTTCCTTATTATGACAGTTAGTCTGAATCTTCCTTATTATGACAGCTAGTCTGAATCTTCCTTATTTTGACAGTTCATCTGAATCTTCCTTATTATGACAGTTAGTCTGAATCTTCCTTATTATGACAGTTAGTCTGAATCTTCCTTATTATGACAGTTAGTCTGAATCTTCCTTATTAGGACAGTTCATCTGAATCTTCCTTATTAGGACAGTTAGTCTGAATCTTCCTTATTAGGACAGTTAGTCTGAATCTTCCTTATTTTGACAGTTAGTCTGAATCTTCCTTATTTTGACAGTTAGTCTGAATCTTCCTTATTTTGACAGTTAGTCTGAATCTTCCTTATTATGACAGTTAGTCTGAATCTTCCTTATTATGACAGTTAGTCTGAATCTTCCTTATTATGACAGTTAGTCTGAATCTTCCTTATTATGACAGTTAGTCTGAATCTTCCTTATTATGACAGTTAGTCTGAATCTTCCTTATTAGGACAGTTAGTCTGAATCTTCCTTATTAGGACAGTTAGTCTGAATCTTCCTTATTAGGACAGTTAATCTGAATCTTCCTTATTAGGACAGTTAGTCTGAATCTTCCTTATTAGGACAGTTAGTCTGAATCTTCCTTATTTTGACAGTTAGTCTGAATCTTCCTTATTTTGACAGTTAGTCTGAATCTTCCTTATTATGACAGTTAGTCTGAATCTTCCTTATTATGACAGTTAGTCTGAATCTTCCTTATTATGACAGTTAGTCTGAATCTTCCTTATTATGACAGTTAGTCTGAATCTTCCTTATTATGACAGTTAGTCTGAATCGTCCTTATTATGACAGTTAGTCTGAATCGTCCTTATTATGACAGTTAGTCTGAATCGTCCTTATTATGACAGTTAGTCTGAATCGTCCTTATTATGACAGTTAGTCTGAATCGTCCTTATTTTGACAGCTAGTCTGAATCTTCCTTATTTTGACAGTTTGAATCTTGGAAGTTTGGAGAAACGGTGTGTGTGTGCTCTGCCTCTGCATTCAAGTTATCCACAGTTTATTTTGGGATGACAATGAACGGCATTGCACTTCAGCAGTGTGCATCTAAAAGAGTGTGAGCTGCTATTCTCTTGTGTGGACTTGTCAAGGGAATGCTTAGGATCCCACTCAGTTGGATAGACTTGCATTTAAGGGAACAGACAATAACTGAAACATTCGAATGGTTTTCTTGTCAAGTATAACAACAATTCTGTTCGTCCCTACTCGATTATATTAGCATAGGTCAGAAATCGCCTACTCATAATGACCGTTAGAGAGTGTCATCTTTTAGGCCACAGCGATCACCTTTGTTTTATCTGATGGCCAGTTCCTTAAGTCATCTTCCTAATGATGGCTCCAGTGTCCCACCACATCTACCCCTAATGCACTGTGAATTTCCCCTGTGTCCAGGGCTGGATCAGTAATGTCCGGGCAGGATCCTTCACCGCTCAGGGGAACCACATCAAATCCAGCATCAGGCTTGTGGCCTTCAACACTGACCAGGCCGGTAAGGTTAAGACTGAGTCAGGACAACTATAGGGCCGACCAGAACCATACTGTGCTTTCTTTTCAAAATGTCAGTTCCTGCATCATTCCAGCAGCTATGGTGGATGTAGTATCCTTTTGGCACTACAGTGTGATTCAGGCAACAGTGGTATGCGGTTGGGGT
The DNA here is from genome assembly GCF_029448725.1 of Salvelinus fontinalis. Taxonomy (NCBI): domain Eukaryota; kingdom Metazoa; phylum Chordata; class Actinopteri; order Salmoniformes; family Salmonidae; genus Salvelinus; species Salvelinus fontinalis. Next base: position 38,448,360 of record NC_074698.1, read on the forward strand.
TCAACTAAGAATATTCTGTCTGGACTCTGTTATGAGTCATGCTGTCTGTCTCTCTGATATATTTACCTGTCTGTCTCTCTGGTATATTTACCTGTCTGTCTCTCTGGTATATTTACCTGTCTGTCTCTCTGGTATATTTACCTGTCTGTCTCTCTGGTATATTTACCTGTCTGTCTCTCTGGTATATTTACCTGTCTGTCTCTCTGGTATATTTACCTGTCTGTTTCTCTGGTATATTTACCTGTCTGTCTCTCTGGTATATTTACCTGTCTGTCTCTCCGGTATATTTACCTGTCTGTCTCTCCGGTATATTTACCTGTCTGTCTCTCCGGTATATTTACCTGTCCGTCTCTCCGGTATATTTACCTGTCTGTCTCTCTGGTATATTTACCTGTCTGTCTCTCTGGTATATTTACCTGTCTGTTGAAGCGTGTGTGAGCAGGTATTGCCATCACAGAGCAGATATCTGTTTTGTTTGAGCATGCCATATCAGTATGAAAGAGAGACTGTATAGATCACGCTGTCTGTCTCTTGTGTGTGTGTCTTAATTGTCACCAGGTGGAGGAATGCTTGGCCTCACCTCTGTGGAACCAGGGTCTGATGGCAGGTGGACAGTGACTGTGATCCCATGTCATGCTGGTAAGATCCCTCTATCCACTTTTCATTCATTTCTCCTGAGTGGCGCAGCGGTGTAAGGCTCTGCCTCTCAGTGATAGAGGCATCACTATAGACCCTGGTTCGATCCCGGGCTGTATCACAACCTGCCGGGATGGGGAGTCCCATAAGGCGGCGCACAATTTTCCCAGCGTCGTCCGGGTTAGTGGAGGGTTTGGCCGGGGTAGGCCGTCATTGAAAAATCCCTCCTTCACAAGTGCCAGACACTATCCACTCATCACAACGCTCTTATTTCTCTCTCTGTTGTTTTACATTTCTTAAAGCTGCAATATGTAACATTTTGGGCGACCTAAACAATAAACAAATTCATATAGAAATGTGTGTCATAGATCTGTCATTCGCACTGAAAGGAAATATAAGAAGTAGATATGTTCTATGTGTGCTATTTCTATGCTTCCCGTTAAGTTTTGTTTTCGTCTTTTGCTTCAAACAGCTGAAAATACAATATTTTTAATTATGTAAAATATGTTTCACAGCGGTTTAGATGGTACAGTGACTATGTACACTACACTTGTTTGTTTTGTCACATAAACTGCAATTAAGTGAACTTTTAGAATTTTAGCAACCAGGAAATGGCGGAGCAATTTCTGCATCGTGCGTCTTTAATATTTCATATTCTTACCATGAGTATGTTTTACATAGCACAATAATTTATCTGGGATTGTACTGTCTGTCTGTCTTGCCAACTGCTATGGTCATTGTCACGACTACCGAGCATAGGTGTTAGCTAGACAGTACAACCAGATCTGGAACTAGGTGTAGTGAACATGGGTCAGTTACATGGTTGCTCATGGTCTCGTGATGAGCTAGCCCTGCCTGCGACTTCAAGAATCAGTGTCCCAAAAGGGAATTTCCTCTTGGTCTAAAGTGGTTTCTAACGTGAGAGAACAGGGTTAAGATGTTTCAACCTTTTTCTAACTCACTCCCTTCTGTCTGCCTTTTTAATAAGACCAGTTTCTTGAAGGCCCAGTGCAGTCCAAAATGTGATTTCCTGTGTATTATATATATTTCCACACTAGGAGGTTGGAATAATACTGTGAAATTGTGAAAATTATTATAATGCCCTTTTAGTGTAAGAGCTGTTTGGAAAGACCGCCTGAATTTTCAACCCGTTTTGGTCGGATGGAGTTTTGGCCTGCCTGGTGACATTATCAGGCGGGAAGTTTGTTAATTTACCAATAAGAAAGAGGGTTCCAAACCTCTCTTTTGTTGTTTATTTTTGACCATTTTAATTGAAACCAATCACAGTAAGGTACTTAATTGTTCCCTAGAAATGATTTGATATTGTGACAAAAACTGCTGCATTGGACCTTTAACTTACAAATTATACTTCTTGTTCCCAAGTGATCACAAGAGGAATACAAATGCCATTGTTCTCAAATAAACTGTTAAACTTGTGACCTAAATATCTTGTTTCTCCTCCTCTGTCTCTCTCTCTCAGACTGATAACTGATTTCTCTCTCTCTCTCTCAGATCTGATAACTGATTTGTCCTCCTCTCTCTCTCTCTCTCAGATCTGATAACTGATTTGTCCTCCTCTCTCTCTCTCTCTCTCAGATCTGATAACTGATTTGGACTTCTCTCCGTTTGATGATAATCTCCTGGCTACCTGTTCTGCAGATGAAACGGTGAGGCCCTCCTGTCTCTCTGTTCTCATTCCTCTAAGGCCCTGTCCTCATTCCTCCAAGACCCTCCTGTCTCCCTGTCCTCATTCCTCTATGGCCCTGTCTCCCTGTCCTCATTCCTCTATGGCCCTGTCTCCCTGTCCTCATTCCTCTATGGCCCTGTCTCCCTGTCCTCATTCCTCTATGGCCCTGTCTTCATTTTTTAAAAACGTCCTTCATTCCTTCCTTCCTCTTGACCTTTCACCTAACTATGAGATGAGTGATAGCTTTAAGAGAGGAAGGAAAGAGGATTTTGTTATGGTCATACACTCTCTTGCAGACTGGCGGTTGTATTTTTTCATGGTACATGCACATACTCATGAACAGTTGTTTATATTTTTAGGCCGGGAATGAGGGCTATGACACATCTGGATGAAAAAATGAATTGCATTGACTGTTATTATGTGGAAAGAAACCTTTGAAGTCACTCAGAGTCCGTGTGTGAGTGTGTATGCAGACTCAGCAGCAGTGTCTGCCTCAGAGGGCTGAGTAAACACATGTACAGCCACACTGAGCCGAAGCCTCAGTGCACAGTAAATGCATATGTAGAGGAGCCCTGAGCTCAGCTAGGATACTTTATATTCCCAGTTTCATCTGCTGCCAAGAAGACATATTGTTATAGTCACCTTGTTGTGCTGAGTAACACACACAGATACACACACACACACACACACACACACACACACACACACACACACACACACACACACACACACACACACACACACACACACACACACACACACACACACACACACACACACACACAGAAGTCCACACCCACAAAAACACATGTACACACACACCCTGTTTTAAGACCTTGCCATCGCTTTGGGCTCCCAAGTGGCGCAGTGGTGTAAGACACTGCATCTCAGTGCAAGAGGCATCACTGCAGTACCTGGTTCGAATCCAGACTGCATCACATCCGGCCGTGGTTGGGAGTCCCATAGGGCGGCGCTCAATTGGCCCAGCGTCGTCTTGGTTTGGCTGGGGTAGGGTTAGGGGTAGGCCGTCATTTTAAATAAGAATTTGTTCTTAACTGACTTGCCTAGTTAAATAAAGGTTAAATAAAAATAATAAAACAGGCCCCAGGTGGCATTTAAAAAACGCCAATTTACCTCCTTATTGCTGGATTAAATCCTGTATCTGCAGCTGGATACCACTTGGTTCTCCAGTCCAGGTGTCAGTAGTCCTAGTAGGGAGAACATGGTCCATGTGTCAGTAGTCCTAGTAGGGAGAACATGGTCCATGTGTAAGTAGTCCTAGTAGGGAGAACATGGTCCATGTGTCAGTAGTCCTAGTAGATAGAACATGGTCCATGTGTCAGTAGTCCTAGTAGGGAGAACATGGTCCATGTGTAAGTAGTCCTAGTAGGGAGAACATGGTCCAGGTGTCAGTAGTCCTCGTAGGGAGAACATGGTCCAGGTGTCTGTAGTCCTAGTAGGGAGAACATGGTCCAGGTGTCTGTAGTCCTAGTAGGGAGAACATGGTCCAGGTGTCTGTAGTCCTAGTAGGGAGAACATGGTCCAGGTGTCTGTAGTCCTAGTAGGGAGAACATGGTCCATGTGTCAGTAGTCCTAGTAGGGAGAACATGGTCCAGGTGTCAGTAGTCCTAGTAGGGAGAACATGGTCCAGGTGTCAGTAGTCCTAGTAGGGAGAACATGGTCCAGGTGTCTGTAGTCCTAGTAGATAGAACATGGTCCAGGTGTCAGTAGTCCTAGTAGGGAGAACATGGTCCAGGTGTCAGTAGTCCTAGTAGGGAGAACATGGTCCAGGTGTCTGTAGTCCTAGTAGGGAGAACATGGTCCAGGTGTCTGTAGTCCTAGTAGGGAGAACATGGTCCAGGTGTCAGTAGTCCTAGTAGTGAGAACATGGTCCAGGTGTCAGTAGTCCTAGTAGATAGAACATGGTCCAGGTGTCAGTAGTCCTAGTAGGGAGAACATGGTCCAGGTGTCAGTAGTCCTAGTAGGGAGAACATGGTCCAGGTGTCAGTAGTCCTAGTAGATAGAACATGGTCCAGGTGTCAGTAGTCCTAGTAGTGAGAACATGGTCCAGGTGTCAGTAGTCCTAGTAGATAGAACATGGTCCAGGTGTCAGTAGTCCTAGTAGGGAGAACATGGTCCAGGTGTCAGTAGTCCTAGTAGGGAGAACATGGTCCAGGTGTCAGTAGTCCTAGTAGGGAGAACATGGTCCAGGTGTCCGTAGTCCTAGTAGGGAGAACATGGTCCAGGTGTCAGTCCTAGTAGGGAGAACATGGTCCAGGTGTCTGTAGTCCTAGTCGATAGAACATGGTCCATGTGTCAGTAGTCCTAGTAGGGAGAACATGGTCCAGGTGTCAGTAGTCCTAGTAGGGAGAACATGGTCCAGGTGTCTGTAGTCCTAGTAGATAGAACATGGTCCAGGTGTCAGTAGTCCTAGTAGGGAGAACATGGTCCAGGTGTCAGTAGTCCTAGTAGGGAGAACATGGTCCAGGTGTCTGTAGTCCTAGTAGGGAGAACATGGTCCAGGTGTCTGTAGTCCTAGTAGGGAGAACATGGTCCAGGTGTCAGTAGTCCTAGTAGTGAGAACATGGTCCAGGTGTCAGTAGTCCTAGTAGATAGAACATGGTCCATGTGTCTGTAGTCCTAGTAGATAGAACATGGTCCAGGTGTCAGTAGTCCTAGTAGGGAGAACATGGTCCAGGTGTCAGTAGTCCTAGTAGGGAGAACATGGTCCAGGTGTCTGTAGTCCTAGTAGGGAGAACATGGTCCATGTGTCTGTAGTCCTAGTAGGGAGAACATGGTCCAGGTGTCAGTAGTCCTAGTAGTGAGAACATGGTCCAGGTGTCAGTAGTCCTAGTAGATAGAACATGGTCCATGTGTCTGTAGTCCTAGTAGATAGAACATGGTCCAGGTGTCAGTAGTCCTAGTAGGGAGAACATGGTCCAGGTGTCTGTAGTCCTAGTAGGGAGAACATGGTCCAGGTGTCAGTAGTCCTAGTAGTGAGAACATGGTCCAGGTGTCAGTAGTCCTAGTAGATAGAACATGGTCCATGTGTCTGTAGTCCTAGTAGATAGAACATGGTCCAGGTGTCAGTAGTCCTAGTAGGGAGAACATGGTCCAGGTGTCAGTAGTCCTAGTAGGGAGAACATGGTCCAGGTGTCTGTAGTCCTAGTAGGGAGAACATGGTCCATGTGTCTGTAGTCCTAGTAGGGAGAACATGGTCCAGGTGTCAGTAGTCCTAGTAGGGAGAACATGGTCCAGGTGTCAGTAGTCCTAGTAGGGAGAACATGGTCCAGGTGTCAGTAGTCCTAGTAGGGAGAACATGGTCCAGGTGTCAGTCCTAGTAGGGAGAACATGGTCCAGGTGTCTGTAGTCCTAGTAGGGAGAACATGGTCCAGGTGTCTGTAGTCCTAGTAGGGAGAACATGGTCCAGGTGTCCGTAGTCCTAGTAGGGAGAACATGGTCCATGTGTCAGTAGTCCTAGTAGGGAGAACATGGTCCATGTGTCAGTAGTCCTAGTAGGGAGAACATGGTCCATGTGTCAGTAGTCCTAGTAGGGAGAACATGGTCCATGTGTCAGTAGTCCTAGTAGGGAGAACATGGTCCATGTGTCAGTAGTCCTAGTGGGGAGAACATGGTCCATGTGTCAGTAGTCCTAGTAGGGAGAACATGGTCCATGTGTCAGTAGTCCTAGTAGGGAGAACATGGTCCAGGTGTCAGTAGTCCTAGTAGTGAAAGCTCCAATGTTTAACAGTAGGTGGTTGGGTATGGGCATACTGAGTCTGCTGCAGTGGGTTTTAGGGCAAGGCCAGCTGTTGGAAATTAACTCAAATTTGACGAACTGACTTATTGGGAAGGTGGCATCCTATGACGATGCCACGTTGAAAGTCCCTGAGCTCTTGAGTAAGGCCATTCTACTGCCAATGTTTGTCTATTCAGATTGCATGGGTGTATGCTTGATTTTATACACCTGTCAGCAGTGGGTGTGGCTGAAATAGCCAAATCCATGAATTTGAAGTGGTGTCCACATACTTTTGTAATTATTGTGTATGTCACTGTCTTCACGTTTGATTGAGAGCCCATTCACCTGACACTCTTGTTTGTGTGTGCGCAAGTGTGTCTCTCTTTTACTCAGCACAACAAGGTCACTAAAAACATGCTTTCTTGGCTTGGTGTGTGTCCATGCAGGTGAAGCTGTGGCGTGTGTGTGAACCAGAACAGGATCAGCCTGGGGGGGCGGAGGTGACCCTGTGTCCCGGAGAGGGGCGTCTGGAGCTGGTCGCCTTCCACCCCACCTCCTCTGGCCTGCTGGCTGTGGGCTCCACCAAGACAGTCCTGCTCTGGGACACCAGCCGCCAACAATCAGCGTTAGCAGGTAGGATACACTGGAGGAGAGGAGCTATACACTATGTGCAGGCATGAAAGAATGGTGAATGCATGAACACACACTCTCTTAGACACTCACAAAGGATTGAAGGAACGCACACAAACACACATGCATGAACGATGAACACACACACTCATCACTCACTCACATGGATCCATACAGTACAAACACACTTCTTCACACAAATATACCAGCAAACAGACCATACACACAATCTGTCAGTCAGTTTGATCCTTTCATATCGATTTAGTTTCCTTCTGCTCTGTGTCACAGTAATGTGTTATACACGTCTCTGTGTTATTGGTGTATCACTATGTTGGGCTCTTGTGAGGCGGTTTTGTCTTCGTAGCCTTTGGTTTCGTCAGGGTGCCTCCGTCTCACTGACAGACAGGCCGTCTCTGCTGTCTCTGCTACTGGAGAGAGGTTGAGGTAATGTCTGCCTCTTCTCAGTCTCCGTGGCTGTCTGGTCTGGGTGGCATGGCTCAGTTTGCTTATCCACTGGCCTTCCACTGACAGACAGGCTCCACCATGATGGCTGATGCTGCTCACTGCTGCCCCCACAGGCTGTGCCCTGCCCTTCCATTACTCCTTAACCACCCCTCTCTGACCCCTGACCCTGCTGTCTAGGTTCATCAGGGGGAATCTTATTTATTTTTTACCCCTTTTTCTCTCCAATTTCGTGGTATCCAATTGGTAGTTAGTCTTGTTTCATCGCTGAAACTCCCGTACAGACTGGGAGAGGCGAAGGTCGAGAGCCATGCGTCCTCCGAAACATAACCCAACCAAGCCGCACTGCTTCTTGACACAATGCCCATCCAACCCGGAAGCCAGCCACACCAATGTGTCGGAGGAAAAGCTGTACACCAGGTGACACCAGGTGTGTCAGCGTGCATTGCGCCAGGCCCGCCACAGGAGTCGCTAGTGCGCAATGGGACAAGAACATCTCTGCCGGCCAAATCCTCCCCTAACCCGGACAACGCCGCCCCATGGGTCTCCCGGTCGCGGCCGGGAGACAGAGCCTGGACTCGAACCAAGATCTCTAGTGGCACAGCTAGTACTGTGATGCAGTGCCTTAGACCACTGAGCCACTCGGGAGGCCTAGAGGGTGAACCTCAACACTGGGGGACTGTGTCCCGTGTGACGACTTTCTTCACCATTTAACAAATGCTGTTGTCATCTATGCCGTCTACTGTCGTGTCATCATAACCCATACATGCTATGCTGTATCCAACCAGCCATAGCACCATAAGCTCATTATGTTCTGTGTGCCATTGATCCAGGTTGTCTTAACTGGGTCAGCTGGGTCTGCTTTGGGGTTTCTACAATTGATTCATCCTGTGTTTCCCTCTGTGTCTGTGTCTTTGTCTTTGTTTTGGCCAAACCTGTCTTGTGTCTTGGCCCCACCTGTCCTGTGTCTTGGCAAAACCTGTCCCGTGTCTGGGCAAAACCTGTCCCGTGTCTTGGCCACACCTGTCCCGTGTCTTGGCTTCACATGTCCCGTGTCATGCCCCACCTGTCCCATGTCTTGGCCACCACCTGTCCCGTGTCTTGGTCCCCACCTGTCCCGTGTCTTGGCCCCACCTGTCCCGTGTCTTGGCCCCCACCTGTCCCGTGTCTTGGCCCCCACCTGTCCCGTGTCTTGGCCCCCACCTGTCCCGTGTCTTGGCCCCCACCTGTCCCGTGTCTTGCCCCCCACCTGTCCCGTGTCTTGCCCCCCACCTGTCCCGTGTCTAGGCCCCCACCTGTCCCGTGTCTAGGCCCCCACCTGTCCCGTGTCTTGGCCCTCACCTGTCCCGTGTCTTGGCCCCCACCTGTCCTGTGTCTTGGCCCCCACCTGTCCTGTGTCTTGGCCCCCACCTGTCCTGTGTCTTGGCCCCCACCTGTCCCGTGTCTTGGCCCCCACCTGTCCCGTGTCTTGGCCCCCACCTGTCCCGTGTCTTGGCCCCCACCTGTCCCGTGTCTTGGCCCCCACCTGTCCCGTGTCTTGGCCCCCACCTGTCCCGTGTCTTGGCTCCACCTGTCCCGTGTCTTGGCCCCCACCTGTCCCGTGTCTTGGCCCCCACCTGTCCCGTGTCTTGGCCCCCACCTGTCCCGTGTCTTGGCCCCCCACCTGTCCCGTGTCTTGGCCCCCACCTGTCCCGTGTCTTGGCCCCTACCTGTCCCGTGTCTTGGCCCCCACCTGTCCCGTGTCTTGGGCAAAACCTGTCCCGTGTCTTGGCCTCACCTGTCCCGTGTCTTGGCCCTACCTGTCCTGTGTCTTGGCAAAACCTGTCCCATGTCTGGGCAAAACCTGTCCCGTGTCTTGGCCCCACCTGTCCCGTGTCATGGCCCCACCTGTCCCGTGTCTTGGCCCCCACCTGTCCCGTGTCTTGGCCCCCACCTGTCCTGTGTCTTGGCACCCACCTGTCCCGTGTCTTGGCCCCCACCTGTCCCGTGTCTTGGCCCCCACCTGTCCCGTGTCTTGGCCCCCCACCTGTCCCGTGTCTTGGCCCCCCACCTGTCCCGTGTCTTGGCCCCCGCCTGTCCCGTGTCTTGGCCCCCGCCTGTCCCGTGTCTTGGCCCCCACCTGTCCCGTGTCTTGGCCCCCACCTGTCCCGTGTCTTGGCCCCACCTGTCCCGTGTCTTGGCCTCCACCTGTCCCGTGTCTTGGCCTCACCTGTCCTGTGTCTTGGCCTCACCTGTCCTGTGCCTTGTCCCCGCCTGTCCCGTGTCTTGGCCGCACCTGTCCTGTTTCTGCCTGTGCTTTCTTTTCTTTTTGTCTCTTCATCCTGAATCTGTTCTTCGTGTACTTTGTTGTTCCCGGTCTTGTTAACCTGTGCTGTTGACCTCTCTGCGACCTTTCCTTGACTTCCCCTGTGATAACCTGCTGGCTGAGCTGACCAGTCTCTTGACCTCTGACCTGTGTTTGTCTGCAGCTCTGGAGCCGCACGGTGATCAGCTGCAGAGTCTTAGCTGGAAACAGGACGGCTCCCTGCTGGCTTCCTCCTGCAAGGTGAGTCAGTCCTACAATACATACTGAAACCAGAAAGGAACTATTATTATCATGTACAGTACATCGAAATATAAACTCAGCAAAAAAAGAAACGTCCTCTCACTGTCAACTGCGTTTATTTTCAGCAAACTTAACATGTGTAAATATTTGAATGAACATAACAAGATTCAACAACTGAGACATAAACTGAACAAGTTCCACAGACATGTGACTAACAGCAATGGAATAATGTGTCCCTGAACAAAGGGGGGTTCAAAATCAAAAGTAACAGTCAGTATCTGGTGTGGCCACCAGCTGCATTAAGTACTGCAGTGCATCTCCTCCTCATGGACTGCACCAGATTTGCCAGTTCTTGCTGTGAGATGTTACCCCACTCTTCCACCAAGGCACCTGCAAGTTCCCGGACATTTCTGGGGGGAATGGCCCTAGCCCTCACCCTCCGATCCAACAGGTCCCAGACGTGCTCAATGGGATTGAGATCCAGGCTCTTCGCTGGCCATGGCAGAACACTGACATTCCTGTCTTGCAGGAAATCATGCACAGAACGAGCAGTATGTCTGGTGGCATTGTCATGCTGGAGGGTCATGTCAGGATGAGCCTGCAGGAAGGGTACCACATGAGGGAGGAGGATGTCTTCCTTGTAATGCACAGCGTTGAGAGTGCCTGCAATGACAACAAGCTCAGTCCGATGATGCTGTGACACACCGCCCCAGACCATGACGGACCCTCCACCTCCAAAATCGATCCCGCTCCAGAGTACATGCCTTGGTGTAACACTCATTCCTTTAACGATAAACGCGAATCCGACCATCACCCCTGGTGAGACAAAACTGTGACTCGTTAGTGAAGAGCACTTTTTGCCAGTACTGTATGGTCCAGCGACGGTAGGTTTGTTCCCATAAGCGACATTGTTGCCGGTGATGACCTGCTTTACAACAGGCCTACAAGCCCTCAGTCCAGCCTCTCTCAGCCTATTGCGGACAGTCTGAGCACTGATGGAGGGATTGTGCGTTCCTGGTGTAACTCGGGCAATTGTTGTTGCCATCCTGTACCTGTCCCGCAGGTGTGCTGTTCGGCTGTACCAATCCTGTGCAGGTGTTACACGTAGTCTGCCACTGTGAGGACGATCAGCTGTCCGCCCTGTCTCCCTGTAGCGCTGTCTTAGGCGTCTCACAGTACGGACATTGAAATGTATTGCCCTGGCCACAGCTGCAGTCCTCATGCCTCCTGGCAACATGCCTAAGGCACGTTCACGCAGATGAGCAGGGACCCTGGGCATCTTTCGTTTGGTGTTTTTCAGAGTCAGTAGAAAGGCCTCTTTAGTGTCCTAAGTTTTCTTAACTGTGACCTTAATTGCCTACCGTCTGTAAGCTGTTAGTGTCTTAATGACCGTTCCACAGGTGCATGTTCAATAATTGTTTATGGTTCATTGAACAAGCATGGGAAACAGTGTTTAAACTCTTTACAATGAAGATCTGTGAAGTTATTTGGATTTTTATGAATTATCTTAGAAAGACAGGGGCTGGATAGCACAGGAGCTAGATAGAAAATATGGCAGAAAGTGCATGTCCACATATTGTGATCTACTTTTCAATGGGATCCTACGATAAAGGTTTGTCACATAGCAACCTCTCTATCTTATGTGTTGTGTCTCAAATACTTCCCAACTCTCTAGTGGCAAACAATAGCAGTAGAGGTGTTTGACATCTAGTACATTGCGGTTGTACTGTGCAGAATCACTGATCTACAAGTTAAATGACATGTTATTGCTCATGTACATACTGTATATTTTGCTGATTTTATCGCAGGTGCAGTGAGATGCTTATGTTCCTAGCTCAAACATTGCAGTAATACCGAACAATACAGAACAATACACACAAATCCCCTAAATGAAAAGAAATTAAGAAATATCAGAACGAGCAATGTCAGAGTCCGCATTATAAATATACAATATGTGTATATGATGGTGTGTATTGACATTATGGACAGTATATGAATAGAAAATATATGTACAGCAGTACTTATTTAGGATGAGCCTTGACTAGAACACACATGAAGTGGGTAAAACAGTATGTAAACATAATTAAAAACCCCTAAGCTCGTTGTCCGTGCCCCTGTGGACATGTAATTAGCCTTATTGCTCCCAAGAGGGTAGGCCTATGCCCTCACAGGCCCACCCATAGCTGCGCCCCTGCCCAGTCATGTGAAATCCATAGACGAGGGCTTAATTTGTCAACCTGGAATGGAATACTGTAGTAACTGTAGTAGCCGCGTCTCACCAGTAGATGCCGCCAACGGAACACCATATCCCCCTGTTTGCCTGATTGGCACTACCCGACATCAATCAGCATCTGTTTTTGAGCGGAACATTCCGTCAACGAGTCAACAGGGGTGACACTCATTAACCCGGGTGTAGATCTTGTACTCAGACTGACTGTGTCCCACTTTTTATACTGGATACAGAGTTCTCCATAAAACCTCAACCTCAACTTTCCCTTGGGTTCTAAAGTGGAAATGAACACAACTCAGGGATTGAGAAAGAGGGATGAGTCTGAGATCACTGATGTAACGTAACAGCCAGTTTGTCTAATTGTTTTAGTGTTGTAATAGTTTGATCGTGTTGACATGAATTAATGCAAGGGTGTGTGATCCTCACTGAGCAGCCAAGCCTTCCTATTAACATTAGTTAGTGTGTTAGTTATCTGACAAGCCTTCCTATTAACATTAGTTGGTGTGTTAGTTATCAGCCTTCCTATTAACATTAGTTGGTGTGTTAGTTATCAGCCTTCCTATTAACATTAGTTAGTGTGTTAGTTATCAGTCTTCCTATTAACATTAGTTAGTGTGTTAGTTATCAGCCTTCCTATTAACATTAGTTAGTGTGTTAGTTATCAGACAAGCCTTCCTATTAACGTTAGTTGGTGTGTTAGTTATCAGCCTTCCTATTAACATTAGTTGGTGTGTTAGTTATCAGCCTTCCTATTAACATTAGTTAGTTTGTTAGTTATCAGTCTTCCTATTAACATTAGTTAGTGTGTTAGTTATCAGACAAGCCTTCCTATTAACATTAGTTAGTGTGTTAGTTATCAGACAAGCCTTCCTATTAACATTAGTTAGTGTGTTAGTTATCAGACAAGCCTTCCTATTAACATTAGTTAGTGTGTTAGTTATTAGGGAAGAAAATAGCAAAACATTTTGTAATGGAAAACTAAAACAAGTTTCTTATTGGACAAGTCCAGGTAGTCCCTGCCTGTTTCAGCCCATTTGGTGCCTAATGAAAATTATCCTGGATGTGTGCAGGGCTTGGGGTCAGAGTTCACTGGGGTTTTGTGCATGCGGGGGCCTGATGGATGCCGTCCTACACTAAACAGTTATGTACCCTGCCTCCAGCGCCTCGTTAAGGCCTAACTAATGACACATCCAATGTTCCCTTCTGTTTTCTGTTTGAGAGAGAAAGAAATAGGCAACTTGCCAGATAACTAACACACTAACTAATGTTAATAGGAAGACTTGTCTGATAACTAACACACCAACTAATGTTAATAGGAAGACTTGTCTGATAACTAACACACTAACTAATGTTAATAGGAAGACTTGTCTGATAACTAACACACTAACTAATGTTAATAGGAAGACTTGTCTGATAACTAACACACTAACTAATGTTAATAGGAAGACTTGTCTGATAACTAACACACTAACTAATGTTAATAGGAAGACTTGTCTGATAACTAACACACTAACTAATGTTAATAGGAAGACTTGCCAGATAACTAACACACTAACTAATGTTAATAGGAAGACTTGTCTGATAACTAACACACCAACTAATGTTAATAGGAAGACTTGTCTGATAACTAACACACTAACTAATGTTAATAGGAAGGCTGATAACTAACACACTAACTAATGTTAATAGGAAGACTTGTCAGATGAATACAACCCAAGCCTCTTCTCCCCAACTGCCCCGCCCGACCCCTGCCTGTCCTGGGGAGAAGGGAGCTATAGTAAGGCTCCTATCTCCACCGCCTGCTCCCTGACAGGTTCTGCTCTTTACTGCCTTTTTAAAGCAAAGTAAAGAGCAGAGGTGAAAAACACGCAGGAGGGGACCTCAATTCCTCACCTGGCCACAGAGGCCCGTCGCAAGGCCCCAAGAGCGGGTGATTTAGCGCCCCAGGAGAAAGGACCTAGGCATGGAGGCGTGTGCGGTGCCCCCTCCTGTCGTAAAGGAAATAATAACTGTGCTGGAAGGTATTTCCCTCGTGTGCGTGTTCGTGTGTGCGCGTGCGTATGCACGGTTGGGTAGGGGGTGCCAGAGTGGAGGGAGCTCTGGGTTTATGGAAAGGGTGGCAGAGGGAGAGAGAGGGGAGTTTATGAGTAGAAGTGGAATGGTTTCATGTGTAGTTGTAGTTGAACTTGGACACTAGGCAGGGGCCTTTTCATCAGCGGGGGTTAACATAACTCATTTTTTAACACTTCCTGCCTTTGAGGTACAGTATGTGCTGTGGCAAATGTTGGTGTACTTCCCTTGTCCTCTCCTGCTCTCCTGGACTTTCTCTGTCACATACAGATCTAGAATCGTCTTTCTATTTCGCAACAAAGCCTCCTTCACTCACGCCGCCAAACATACCCTCATAAAACTGACTATCCTACTGATCCTTGACTTTGGTTATGTCATCTACAAAATAGCTTCCAATACTCTTCTCAGCAAACTGGACGCAGTCTATCACAGTGCCATCTGTTTTGTCACTAAAGGCCCTTACACTACCCACCACTGCGACCTGTATGCTCTCATTGGCTGGCCTTCGCTACATATTCGTCGCCAGACCCCCTGGCTCCAGGTCATCTATAAGTCTATGCTAGGTAAAGCTCCGCCTTATCTCAGCTCACTGGTTACGATAATGCCTACCCGTAGCACGCGCTCCAGCAGGTATATCTCACTGGTCATCCCTAAAGCCAACACCTCCTTTGGCCGCCTTCTAGTTCTCTGCTGCCAGTGACTGGAACGAATTACAAAAATCGCTGAAGCTGGAGACTTATATTTCCCTCACTAACTTTAAACATCAGCTATCTGAGCAGCTAACCGATCGCTGCAACTGTACATAGTCCATCTGTAAATAGCCCACCAACTATACCTACCTCATCCCCATATTGTTTTTATTTACTTTTCTGCTCTTTTGCACACCAGTATCTCTACTTGAACATCATCATCTGCTCATCTATCACTCAAGTGTTAATCTGCTAAATTGTAATTACTTCGCTACTATGGCCTATTTATTGCCTTACCTCCTCACGCCATTTGCACACACTGTATATAGACTTTATTTTTTTTCTATTGTGTTATTGACTGTATGTTTGTTTATTCCATGTGTAACTCTGTGTTGTTTGTGTCGCTTTACTTTATCTGGGCCAGGTCGCAGTTGTAAATGAGAACTTGTTCTCAGCTAGCCTACCTGGTTAAATAAAGCTGAAATAAAAAATACATTAAAAAATGAGACAGAGCAAGAGCCCTGGGTGCTTTGTGTTCATTTGTCGCCAAACATAAAAATATGTATTTTTGATTAAAACGGAAGGACTACCTGAACTTGTGCAATAAGAAATGCTAATTGTAGGTTTCTGTTGCAAAACATTTAAAAAAGTTTCCTTAAGGAACCTTTTAGTAGACCAAGCAAGATCAAAACCCTACAGAGAGACAGGCTGTCGTATGACTCTGTGTGCTTGACAATTGTGTGTGTCAGAGTGGGGGTCATTTCCCAGTGACCAGAAAGGATTTCAGCCATCAGTCAGTCAGTGAGGGCCCGTGCTCAGACCAGAATTACTCTTAACATGATGATGGTCCTTAGGAAGGCTGCTGCTGGCCTGAGAGCGGAGGGGTGGAGAGAGAGAGAGCGGAGGGGTGGAGAGAGAGAGAGCGGAGGGGTGGAGAGAGAGAGAGAGAGAGAGAGAGAGAGAGAGAGCGGAGGGGTGGAGAGAGAGAGAGAGCGGAGGGGTGGAGAAAGAGGGAGAGAGAGGGGGGGAGAGACTGAGCGAGTGAGTGAGGCCGAGAGATGGACAGAGAAGAAAGAGAAAAAGCGAAAGACAGAAAAAGAAGGGAAAAACAGAGTGGAGGAGTAATGTGACACTAGATGAGAGCGTCTGGGGGTTCTGGCTTCTCTGGGTTGACTGAGACCTGGGGTGTAATTTAACTCAATGGGCCATTCAATCTCTCCGATACCCTTTATTTAAGCAAATAGGCCCTGCCAACGTGTGTTCAGTTGAGGCCGGGCTCACCCAAATGGGTGAACATGGGGGTGCACTACGTCAGATGAAGGGAGACCGTGGCCATCCATCCGTCACCCAGCGAGCAGCACTCATCATAACAGTCCTGGGGTGTGTTCATTAGGCACTAAATGGAAGAAAACGGAGCGACTGGAAACTACCAATAAGAGACGCTCATTTTTGTTTTCTGTTGCAAAACGTTTTGCTATGGTGTGCTCTAATACATACTACCCAGGTTTAGGGGCCTAGAGATGCATAATTCCAGCTAGGGCTGAAACAGACAAACAGTTTTTAAACACAGCAGTTCATCTTCCCTAACCTGTTCCATCAATCCTACACCAAAAAGAGAAACAGTTCCTAACCCATTCCTCTCTCACTACCTCTGTTTGTCTTTCATTTTCCCCCCATGCTGTTGTCTGCAGCAGCAGGTATGACCTCTCTATGGAGTCTTATAGCTTCTGCAGCAGCAGGTATGACCTCTCTATGGAGTCTTATAGCTTCTGCAGCAGCAGGTATGACGTTTCTATGGAGTCTTATAGCCTCTGCAGCAACAGGTATGAGCTCTCTATGGAGTCTTATAGCTTCTGCAGCAGCAGGTATGACCTCTCTATGGAGTCTTATAGCTTCTGCAGCAGCAGATATGACCTCTATGGAGTCTTATAGTTTCTGCAGCAGCAGGTATGACCTCTCTATGGAGTCTTATAGCTTCTGCAGCAGCAGATATGACCTCTATGGAGTCTTATAGCTTCTGCAGCAGCAGATATGACCTCTATGGAGTCTTATAGCTTCTGCAGCAGCAGGTATGACCTCTCTATGGAGTCTTATAGCTTCTGCAGCAGCAGATATGACCTCTCTATGGAGTCTTATAGCTTCTGCAGCAGCAGGTATGACCTCTCTATGGAGTCTTATAGCTTCTGCAGCAGCAGGTATGACCTCTCTGGAGTCTTATAGCTTCTGCAGCAGCAGGTATGACCTCTCTATGGAGTCTTATAGCTTCTGCAGCAGCAGGTATGACCTCTATGGAGTCTTATAGCTTCTGCAGCAGCAGATATGACCTCTCTATGGAGTCTTATAGCTTCTGCAGCAGCAGGTGTGACCTCTCTGGAGTCTTATAGCTTCTGCAGCAGCAGGTATGACCTCTCTATGGAGTCTTATAGCTTCTGCAGCAGCAGGTATGACCTCTCTATGGAGTCTTATAGCTTCTGCAGCAGCAGGTATGACCTCTCTGGAGTCTTATAGCTTCTGTTAATGTGGGTTTTTCACATTATGGGTTCAAAACGGTGAACAGATTTTCCCCTTTCTCTTCATATTGGATATACTTTTTTATCCAGCTCCGTTTAATAGACACACACACACACACACACACACACACACACACACACACACACACACACACACACACACACACACACACACATTCCCATGATAAAGAAATATTATTAGTTATTATCAGTGTGTGAGCCAACTCCTCCTGATGTCACACAGTCTGGGCTGTCAGTCACTGGGGATTGACACTGTTTTTTGTGGGGAGTTGCCATGGACAACTGGAAAGGGGATGTTGGCTGTGTGTGTGTGAAAGCTCTACAGCAGGGTAGAACTCATTAACAACAGCTTGAGAATGATTTTAGTTCTATGCCGCTTTGATTAAACAGCTGCAGTCTCTGCGCACACACACACACACACACACACACACACACACACACACACACACACACACCACTTGTGTTTGTGTTAGGGAGAGTGTGGCCACCCCATCTGTGTGTTTATGAGAGGGTGGATCATGTGTGTGTTTAAAGCCAATAGGTTATTGTCAGGTGGTTATGAGGGTCTGTTTGAGTGTGTCTATTTATACTAGTGGGCACATCTGCATGGGAATAACATCATCCAGCTGTTTGCAGCCAGATAGTTTCCCCTCCGGCAGATGACTTTGTTTGTTGTTAGAACACTGAATAGTTCTCTTTTGGCAAGTGTGGTGTGTGCGGGTGTGTGTGTGTGTAGTGTGTTAAGGTCAGTAAGGGCAGCCAGTCTCTAGAGGCGATGGTTGATGATCTGTCCACCCTGCCTTGTCTGCTGTGTTTTCCCTGCTGTGTGTGTGTTGCTGGGACTGGGCTTGGCACTGTGGTCTCTGAGCCCTGGCTTAAGCCTGGGTCACAGAGGCCCAATGCCACAGCCTTAGGCTACACTAACCTGTGGGTGGGCTGTCACCACACACACACACACACCACACCACACCACACCACACCACACACAGCGCTTTAGAATTAGGAAAACCCCTGTTTGTTATTCCAAGCAGTAAACAGCAAATAAATCCATCATCCAAAGTGGGGACTGCTGGGGGAAAACACACACACACACTTTGAACTGGGTCTTTGAAGGCAAGGCCAGGGAACCCCTTCCTCTCAACAATCACCTTCTTCAACTTTGATTTCAGCTGGGCTGTGTGTGTGTGTCACAGAAAGGTTCATGTCGGTCTGTTTCCTGGCTGTGTGTGTCTGTTGTGTGTGTGTGTTTGTGCTTTCACTGTGTAAGTGCACAAGAACCTGAGTCCTTGTATCAGTCAGTGTCATTGCCCTGATTCTTTCTGACATGTGTTGATGTCTTGGTGGGTGTTGTGTTGTTACCTGTTATTACGTGTTAATGTCTTGGTGGGGGTTGTGTTGTTACCTGTTATTACGTGTTGATGTCTCGGTGGGTGTTGTGTTGTTACCTGTTATTACGTGTTGATGTCTCGGTGGGGGTTGTGTTGTTACCTGTTATTACGTGTTGATGTCTTGGTGGGGGTTGTGTTGTTACCTGTTATTACGTGTTGATGTCTTGGTGGGGGTTGTGTTGTTACCTGTTATTACGTGTTGATGTCTTGGTGGGGGTTGTGTTGTTACCTGTTATTACGTGTTGATGTCTCGGTGGGGGTTGTGTTGTTACCTGTTATTACGTGTTGATGTCTTGGTGGGGGTTGTGTTGTTACCTGTTATTACGTGTTAATGTCTCGGTGGGGGTTGTGTTTGGTCTGAGGGTTATTACAGTTGTTACCTGTTATTACGCTGTATGTTTCTGTCAGTGTTTCACTGTGATATCTGAGCCCTGTGTCAAATTGAGTGACACACACACACACACACACCCACGGTTCCCATTACATCCCATTTCCTCTCAATGACAGAGGATCCCCTCTGATTGGTTGGCCTGATTACTGCCGTATGCTGAGGGCCAGTGGGGGTGAAGTGAAGGGGTGGTAGGGTAAATATGGACAGGTAGGGCCTGATCCTAGATCAGCATCTCCTACCCTGAGATGTTCTATGGAAAAGGGCTCATAGGATCAGTCAGATCTGATACATATAGAGGGCCCAGAGTTTTACCGGTTCAGACCACATGGTCAGGAACACCTTCTGGCTCCAGTTACATAGTCTGCTGTAACTCCTGGCTCCAGTTACATAGTCTGCTGTAACTCCTGGCTCCAGTTACATAGTCTGCTGTAACTCCTGGCTCCAGTTACATAGTCTGCTGTAACTCCTGGCTCCAGTTACATCGTCTGCTGTAACTCCTGGCTCCAGTTACATCGTCTGCTGTAACTCCTGGCTCCAGTTACATCGTCTGCTGTAACACCTGGCTCCAGTTACATAGTCTGCTGTAACTCCTGGCTCCAGTTACATAGTCTGCTGTAACTCCTGGCTCCAGTTACATAGTCAGAGAAAGTTTGAATCCTAAGCAACCTGCATACACATTGTTTGAAGTACAATAGACCAACATAGCTACTGTAGTAGGTCAAAGCTGTGTGCTGGAAAACCTTGGTAGAGCATGGATGGAGTAGGTATTATGGTGCTCATGTGAATTTCCTATATTTTTTGTCTTCAAACTACTTCTCACTTAAAACATATTTTTTAGTTTTTAATACACTCTGAGGAAAGTTTATTAGGTACACCCATCTAGTACCGGGTCGGAACTCCCTTTGCCTCCAGAACAGCCTGAATTCTTTGGGGAATGGAAACATTGCTCAATTGGTATCAAGGGACCTAACCTGTGCCAAGAAAACATTCCCCACACCATTACATCCCCGCCACCAGCCTGTACCGTTGACACCAGGCAGGGTGGGGCCATGGACTCATGCTGCTTACGCAAACTCCTGACTCTGCTGTCAGCATGATAAAACAGGAACCAGGGTTTGTTGGCCAGGCCATGTTTTTCCTCTCCTCAATTGTCCAGTGTTGGTGATCGCGTGCCCACTGGAGCCACTTCTTCCTGTTTTCAGCTGATAGGAGTGGAACCCGGTGTTGAAGTCTGCTGCAATAGCCCATCTGTGAAGAGGACCGATGAGTTGTACTGCCGTTATTATTGTACTGCGCCGTGAAAAGCCCAGGAGACCGGACGTTTCTGAGATACTGGAACTGGTACCCGCCTTGCACCGATGATCATACCACGCTCAGTCGCTTAGGCCACTGGTTTTGCCCACTGAATGCCTTGATGCCTGTCTGTTTTATACAGCAAGCCACGGCCACGTGACTCATTGTCTGTAGGAGCAAACCATTTTTGTGAACTGCGTGTTATACCTAATAAACTGTCCAGTGAGTGTATTGGTGTCTGCTGAAATGAAATCGTCAGTCATTTCATGAACTATGGGAAGTTATTTCAATATTTAAAGTGGTTCACTGTAATCATGATTGGCTTCTACAAATACCAGGAGAATGCTCTGTTGCACTGGTTAAATCAACGCCACAAAACAATATTGACAGATCTTTAGATTTGAATCAGAAGCCCAAACTGATTGGTCCCTTTCTTACTCTTCTAAATCATGACAGGCATATGGAACTGAACACCAGAAAATGTTAGCATGGTCTTAAGTACTTCTGTGTTGTTTTCCAAGTAACCCCAATACGCGTCTTTCCTCTCCTCTGTTTTCTAGGACAAAAAGCTGCGAGTCTTTGACCCAAGAGCCCAGCTGACACCTGTTCAGGTAAGTCACTCTACTGGACTCCACATCTCCCCTAACCCACAAGAACTAACCAGAACCAGCATTCATTGCAATCGATCCAGTGAATGTATGCTGCTTGACAGAGCTCATAGAATGAATGGGTAGATTAACAGTGAACAGGGGTGATACATTCTGTATGACTGACCTGCAGTGGGAGTAGGACCTGGCTCTCTGTGACTTTGTCCTGGAGGTCAGCGGAGGTCAGCCTGCCGGACCAGGTATCAGAGGGTTAAAGCGTGTTACTCTGTGTGTCTCTGTCTAACACTTCACTAGATGGAGAACCTCCGGCACGGTCAGCTCTCCTTCTCTGTGTTGATTTATAATGTCTGACCTCCTTACCCTTCCCTCTGGAAGCTGCCCTGTCAGTCTGTAGGCCTAGCCCCACGCTGTGGTGGGATGGTGTAGGGTGAACTTGCCCCTACATGCTGGTCTTTGGTCAGTTGTGCATTTTCCCCACTTATGGTTAAGATTAGGATTGGTTGAGGGGAAGCTGATCCCAGATCTGTACCTAGGGAAACTTCACTGCGGAGCGGGGTGAGATGTCCTAGTCCCACTGAAAAACATGGTGGCTTTGGCCCAAAGCTCTCACCACTGTCCGTTCTCCCTGATTTATCTAAGTATTGATTCATTCGAACTGTACACAAGCTGGTTACCCGTGGGAACCAAGGGGAACATCATGAATGGTGTTGTAGGAGTTGGTGTGACCTTGAACCTCTGACCACTGGTTACTTCCTTACTGGGATTTATCGGAGTTGTTGACGATGGCAACCCAGTCCCAGCTTTTTGCCGATCAACCCTGAGCAAGGCAGTTAACCCACTATTCCCCGGGCGCGGGACACGTGGATGTCGATTAAGGCAGCCTCCTCGCACCTCTGATTCAGAAGGGTTGAGTTATGTGGAAGACACATTTCAGTTGAAAGCATTCAGTTGTACTACTGACTAGGTATCCCCCTTTCCTTTGCTTTCCAATGGTACTCCATCACAACCAGCAGGAATGAGGAGGAAGGAATGAGGACGAAGGAATGAGGACTTGAGGCAGGAATGAGGACTTGAGTGGAATTGAGGAGGGGACACACACACACACACACACACACACACACACACACACACACACGAGGGTTTGCAACATTGAGAAATTATTCTCTCACATTTTGGCAGCAGACATGAAGGGGACCTCCCAGAGAGATGTCATTAGTGTTATAGTCCCTGTGTTAGTCTCCCTCTGTCATCTGTTTACAGAGAGATTTCATTAGTGATATAGTCCCTGTGTTAGTCTCCCTCTGTCATCTGTAAACAGAGAGATTTCATTAGTGATATAGTCCCTGTGTTAGTCTCCCTCTGTCATCTGTAAACAGAGAGATTTCATTAGTGATATAGTCCCTGTGTTAGTCTCCCTCTGTCATCTGTAAACAGAGAGATTTCATTAGTGATATTGTCCCTGTGTTAGTCTCCCTCTGTCATATGTAAACAGAGACCGGCCGGAAAAACAATACGTGCTCTAGCCAGCAGATTAAATATTACACACCACTCAGCGCCCACCGCTCGGGTGTAAATACCTGGAGGACAGCTCACTGTGTGTGTGTGTGTGGGGGGGCGTCTGACACCTTTGTAAAAGGATTACTGTTTGAGGCCTCTGTGCCGACTGATGTCAGGTGCCTTGTCAGAAAGGAAGTTGAGAAAAGTTACATATGGATTATTCTGTACGTGGCCTTGGGCTTTGTGTACATGAGTCTCTCTGTGTGTGTGTCTATTTACTGTGAGCGTGTTTGCTGAATCAATGTGAGAGAGGATAACTGGCTCCAGTCCAGGTGTTTGAACCCTCCAGTACAATATTTACCTCAGGTGTGTCAATCTGTCAGACACTGGAGAACCTTTCTGACTACACCTCCAGCTCTTCAACAACAGGACAGCACCCCATGGACTATTACTTCACTATGTGGATGTGTTTGGCAATGGGACCATTGTTAGAAATTAACTGCTACTCAAATGACTTCTTTAGGTCTCTCGATGCGTTTGGATAAAGAACATTGTGAAACCGAAGTAAAAGCTGCTGGAATGTTTTCAGTTTGCTCATTTAAGGGTTCTTGCTCATTAGCTTGGATCGGAGTAAGACTTTGTGAAGGGTCCACATGTCTGGAACTCAGGACCCAGAGCTTCGGACACACACACACACACTTACACACTCATATTTATCAAGAGGACCTGCTAAGTGTACTATGGTTAAACCAGAAAGCCCCAGCACCATCATCTCAGCCCCCTTGACAGGTTTCAGATGTCTCTCTGGAGAACGTGAGGAGCGCCACTCCCAATAACACCATGCTGGGTGGTAGAGTAGACATTAACGAGCAGAGCAGTGGTTCATCCTAACATCCTAACACACAGCTGCTGTTCCAAATGGCACCCTATTCTCTTTATAGTGCACTACTTCTGACCAGGGCCCATAGTGCTCAGATGAAAAGTAGTGCAATATGTAGGAGAAAGTGGG
Source organism: Salvelinus fontinalis (assembly GCF_029448725.1). NCBI lineage: Eukaryota > Metazoa > Chordata > Actinopteri > Salmoniformes > Salmonidae > Salvelinus > Salvelinus fontinalis. Next base: position 38,471,765 of record NC_074698.1, read on the forward strand.
GGCCATTTGGGACAGACAGAAACACAATGAGGCTGGTAGTTGGACCGGATCGAGGGTGTATACATGGGTCTCAGAGTACTGTTAAACACAGCATTACACACAGCATTACATTTCAGTTAACACTGGGGATCTGACAGACATTCACTGCATCACAATGACATCTGGGGGAAACCGACGGCGGTTTGGTTTTAGATGTCTTTGTGATGTCCCCAGATGTCTTTGTGATGCCCCCAGATGTCTTTGTGATGCCCCCAGATGTCTTTGTGATGCCCCCAGATGTCTTTATGATGCCCCAGATGTCTTTATGATGCCCCCAGATGTCTTTATGATGCCCCAGATGTCTTTATGATGCCCCCAGATGTCTTTATGATGTCTCTGTGATGCCCCCAGATGTCTTTGTGATGTCTTTGATGCCCCCAGATGTCTTTGTGATGTCTTTGATGCCCCCAGATGTCTTTGTGATGTCTTTGATGCCCCCAGATGTCTTTGTGATGTCTTTGATGCCCCCAGATGTCTTTGTGATGCCCCCAGATGTCTTTGTGATGCCCCCAGATGTCCTTATGATGTCTTTGTGATGCCCCCAGATGTCTCTGTGATGCCCCCAGATGTCTTTGTGATGCCCCCAGATGTCTTTGTGATGCCCCCAGATGTCTTTGTGATGCCCCCAGATGTCTTTGTGATGCCCTCAGATGTCTTTGTGATGTCTTTGTGATGCCCCCAGGTGTCTTTGTGATGCCCCCAGATGTATTTGTGATATCTTTGATGCCCCCAGATGTCTTTGTGATGCCCCCAGATGTCCTTATGATGTCTTTGTGATGCCCCCAGATGTCTTTGTGATGCCCCCAGATGTCTTTATGATGTCTTTGTGATGCCCCCAGATGTCTTTGTGATGTCTTTGTGATGCCCCCAGATGTCTTTGTGATGCCCCCAGATGTCTTTATGATGTCTTTGTGATGCCCCCAGATGTCTTTATGATGTCTTTGTGATGCCCCCAGATGTCTTTATGATGTCTTTGTGATGTCTTTATGATGTCTTTATGATGTCTTTGTGATGCCCCCAGATGTCTTTATGATGTCTTTGTGATGCCCCCAGATGTCTTTATGATGTCTTTGTGATGCCCCCAGATGTCTTTATGATGTCTTTGTGATGCCCCCAGATGTCTTTATGATGTCTTTGTGATGCCCCCAGGTGTCTTTGTGATGCTCATTGGTTATTGAAGGATATCCCTTATGAATGCTGTCCATAGCTCCATCTATGATTTTAAGTGGTAACATTTCTCCAGCCCCATCTCTGAGGTTTATATCAAATCAAGTGGTGGGGCTCCTGTTTTGTTGTTTTTAAATGATAGAGTGGGTCTTTAAGATGCATTCCACTAGGGTATCTGGTGTCTGCCCCCACAATGCATTGTAACAACTCTGTCTGTTCTTTCATGATTTGATGGAAGCGAATTGCCGGCGAGGCCACAATATAAACAGTACCGGTCTCAAAACGGTCTCAACTTTCCCTCAGGGTATGTTGCTAACCTCATAGATAACTATGTTTTATTTCTTCATGTGAGACTGAGCCATTGTTTCCTCATCAACCGAGGCCACGGAACACTGCACCACAATCCTCTGTCGGAGGAAAGCCGCCCTGGTTCAAACGCTTTCAAATCAAATTGTCATATGCGGCGAATACAACAGATGTAGACTTTACCATGAGATGCTTACTTACGAGCCCTTTTCCAACAATGCAAAGTAAAAAAAAAAGTGTTTTCCATATGCTAATTTTCAAACACAAATAACAATAATTAGGCTTTATACAAATCTTTGCTCTAGCCTGCCTGGAGTGCAACATGGGCTTGGTGTATACTTTTGGGACTAGTCTATTGGCCCATTTAAGCCAGACAAGCTCAACTTAGCACATAATCTAGTATTTGAAATGATTTCCAGTAGTATTTGAACCCATGTCTGGAGGAAAGCTGGTAACTATTAGAGGGAGTATCTCCTCTAAAGGAGGTGAGAAGTGATGAAGTGTTTTGACTATACTAAACAAATCATGTCATCGTTCAGCAGGCGTTCAGTGCAGCAGTACCATCCAGGGCGATATCTTGAAGCGTGTCCTGATTCCACCCCCAGCCAAACCTGGGTGAAGTGGTTGTTAGAGGAGTTTGCTTGCTAGAGCACTGTTGACCGGGCTAGCTTTCATTCAGTACAGTACCATCCAGGGACATATGGAGCACATTTTTGACGTGTCCTGTTCAAGCCTAGCCTGGACGCCAAACCTGTTGCTATGTTCATTTGGCATGACAATGACCATATGAGTTTGCAAGATGGCACAAACAGATCTGGGACCAGGCTAGTTCCACCGTAGCCGAGATGCCAAACTTTGGTGTGCTTTAGCCTACTCTTTCTATAGCCTTAACCTTCGTTACGGCAGTTGGTTTGCTAAAGCATAACCATATGGGGCAACCATGCTACATGTAGCTTCCACCCAGCTTGTAGCTACAGTATACCACCATCTCTCCGGTTCCCACTATGGCCAAGCTGCCAAGTCAAAATGCGCTTTATCGGGAAAATGTATGAAATCGAGAATGTGTGTTTTGCTCTTAATTTAGGGGTAGGTTTAGGCATAAGGTTCTGGTTAAGGTTAGGATGGACATGATTATGTTCCCTTATAGGCAGGTGGAGTAAATATATAGACAGTAATTGTAGCTGTGATTTTTGCTTTATTTACGGGGAAAGAGAGCTTGCTCGGTAATTTAGGCTTTGGACAGGAAGAGCCGTATTCCACACGCGCAAGCATGCACACATAGTGTACATTTAGATAGCTGGCAGTGTGTGTGTGTGTGTGTGTGTGTGTGTGTGTGTGTGTGTGTGTGTGTGTGTGTGTGTGTGTGTGTGTGTGTGTGTGTGTGTGTGTGTGTGTGTGTGTGTGTGTGTGTGTGTGTGTGTGTGTGTGTTGTCGTTCTCAGAATCTCTCACAGCCGAAACGTGTCGTTTTGATCTTAGGATGTTTTCCACTTAGTCCCTTTCAGACAATATTTGTGAACTCCGTGCGGTTCGATTCATTTTTTGTGCAGTGTGAAGACTCCAAAGGAACTCAGACCCCTCAAAGAGCCTCCGAAGAGAACCGAACTGAGACCATCTCGAGACGTGGTCTGAGTTGTCATTATTCTCGCACCACACACTAGATCAGGGCTTCCCAAACTCGCTCCTGTAGGCTAACAGAGATCATAAGCTGTGTATTTCATTGTGGGGGTTTGAATGGTGTGAGAAGACCACAACATATTTGGTGAGAATCACCTAAATCAATTCTAGCTATTATTTAAGGGGCAGTAGCCTGCATTGTGTGTACAATTTACAATTACAGCATGATTTAATCTGCAGTTATTCTTCTGCTATTAATTCTGTTACCGATAATATTTTCATGTTAATTGTATCGTCTGATTGCATTCATAAGACATAATAATTGTAATCTATTAGCTTCCAAAATGTAAGTCCGATAACATGTTCTGATTTAAATGGCTTGTCCTGCAGTTTGTAAAAAAAAAGTGCATTGAGTGAATGTTGGAAAATGATCTTGGTTCCCTTCTAAACATAGCAATGTGAATCCAAAGAGGACTAAGTCACTTTAAAGAGGACTGAGATTAAAAGAACCAAAGAGGATTCTATGTGAAAACATGCTTATTTTACATTTGACTACCTTTCAGTGCTTGTTACTGTCCCTTTTTTTATGGTTTTCTTATAGAGACACCTGATATGTATCTGTCTCTCCCCACGGCTCTGTACTTTCCCTAATCATCCCCAAAATGTCCGTCTAGTCTCCCTTCCTACAGGCATCTACTGACCTCCCTAGCGAGGCCTCTTCCCTGCCCATACTTAGTTACAAGGTTTGGTGTGGTGCACGTGCCTCTGTTTGTGTCCCATCCGTGTGTGTGTTGGAATTACAGAGCTGAAAATACTCCTCATACTTTTGGGCCAGAGCTGGCTGCAGATTCGGAGGCTGTGGTCCCTGGCAGGGAAGAGGAGAGAGGGAGACGGGAAAGGAAATGGTTTCTCTGGATTCTTGGAGGCCAGATTCCTTCATTTGGGTTTCTGCTGCTTTTGGTGAAATTAGAGAGTGCCTGGAATGGGTTTTGGAGGAGAGGGCAGGGCAAAGGAGTGAAAACACACCAGTCAACTGCATTGCTGAGACCGGACACTCCCCAATCTCTACCTTCTCTCCCCTGTTACTTTAAACATTGTGTGTGTGTGTGTGTGTGTGTGTGTGTGTGTGTGTGTGTGTGTGTGTGTGTGTGTGTGTGTGTGTGTGTGTGTGTGTGTGTGTGTGACTGCTCAGAATCTTATTTTTCATTATAGGAGAGGTGTGTGTGTGCGCATGTGGATCTCATGGTCATTCAGACTCACATTTGTCGTTAGAGGAAGTCCAAACTAGCAGTGGGCACGTTGGGCTAGCTTCCAGGCGGTGTGGACTCTGGCAGCCATGACAATGAGGCTCTGTGGCTGACTGCTGCTAGAGTAACTTATACAGTATTACTGTTTTGGGCCAGAGGGAAGAGCTGTGAAATAGAAGAGGTGGGGTAGAGGGAGGGAGGGAGGGACGAGAGCAAAAATAGAGAGGCAGAGAGACCTAGAGGCTAACCAACAGATTTCACCACTGGTTTTGTCCTCCTTCTGTTGTTGTTGTCACTTGATTATGATGTATTTTGGTATTTTATTAGGATCCCCATTAGCTGTCCTTCCCTGACCATCCTCGAAAGCAGCAGCTACTCTTCCTGGGGTCAACACAAAACACGAGACATGAACATACAGAACATTCATAGACAAGAACAGCTCCATGACAGAACTACATAGCCTACATATTAATACATACACATTAACTATCTAGGTCAAACATGGGAGAGATGTTGCTTTATCTGTTTGTTGAAACCTGGTTTGCTGTTCATTTTAACAGTATGAGATGGAATGGAGTTCCATGCAATAATGTCTCTGTATAATACTCTAAACTTTCTTGAATTTGTTCTGGATTTGGGGACTGTGAAAAGACCCCTGGTGGCATGTCTGGTGAGGTAAGTGTGTGTGTCAGAGCTGTGTGTAAGTTGACTATGCAAACAATTTGGGATTTTCAACACATTAATGTTTCTTATAAAATAAGAAGTGATGCAGTCAGTCTCTCCTCCACTCTTAGCAAGAGAGACTGGCATGCATAGTATTTATATCAGCCCTCTGATTACAATGAAGAGCAAGACGTGCCGCTCTGTTCTGGGCCAGCTGCAGGTTAACTAGGTCCTTCTTTGCAGCACTTGACCATATGACTGGACAATATTCAAGATAAGACAAAACTAGAGCCTGCTGGACTTGCTTTTTGGAGTGTGGTGTCTATATGAATCTATATGTTTTGACCATGAAAGTTTACAGTCTAGGGTAACACCAAGTCATTTAGTCTCCTCAACTTGTTCAACAGCCACACCATTCATTACCTAATTCAGCTGAGGTCTAGAGCTCAGGGAATGATTTGTACCAAATACAATGTTCTTCGTTTTAGAGATGTTCAGGACCAGTTTATTACTGGCCACCCACTCCAAAACTCACTGCTACTCTCTTGTTAAGGGTTTCAGTGACTTCATTAGCTGTGGTTGCTGATATGTATATGGTTGTATCATCAGCATACATGGACACACCGGCTTTGTTTAATGCTTATGGTAGGTCATTGGTAAAAATAGAACTAGTAAAGAGCCTAGAGAGCTGTCGTGTGGTACACCACACTTTACATGTTTGACATTAAAGAAAACCCTCTGATTTCTATGAGTTATATAGCTCTGAATCCATGATATGGCACAGGTTGAAAAGCCATAAAACATCAGTTTTCTCAACAAAAGGTTATGGTGAATAATATCAAAGGCTGCACTAGGATCTAACAATACAGTTCCCACAGTCTTCTTATTATCAATTTATTTCAACCAATCATCAGTATTTTGTGTCAGTGCAGTACATGTTGAGTGCCCTTTTCTATAAGTATACTGAAAATCTGTTGTTAATTTGTTTACCGAGAACTAGCATTGTATTTGGTCAAACACAATTTTTTCCCAACAGTTTGCTAAGAGCTAGCAAAAAGCTGATACGTCTGCTGTTAGGACCAGTAAACACCACTTTACTTCTCTTGGGTAGCGGAATGACTTTGACTTCCTTCCAGGCCTGAGGACAAATCATTTCCCTTAGGCTCAGATTAAAGATATGACAGATAGGAGTGGCTATAGAGTCAGCTACCATCCTCAGTAGCTTGTCATTATTGATCAATAACTATCATTTTTCCAATTATTTTTTATTATTATATTATATTATATTATTATATTATAATAATATTATATTATATTATATTATTTATTATTATTTTTTTATTATTATCTATGAGCCTATAATCCAGAAAGGAAAAAACTGAGGTCAAAGTTGTTGTTGAGGAGAAGCCCATATCTGGGTAGGCAGACTGTGATAGTTCAGCCAGGACATGTTTACAACAGGGATGGAAGAGGACTTGCTGTTGAGGAGAAGCCCATATCTGGGTAGGTAGACTGTGATAGTTCAGCCAGGACATGTTTACAACAGGGATGGAAGATGACTTGCTGTTGAGGAGAAGCCCATATCTGGGTAGGTAGACTGTGATAGTTCAGCCATGACATGTTTACAACAGGGATGGAAGATGACTTGCTGTTGAGGAGAAGCCCATATCTGGGTAGGTAGACTGTGATAGTTCAGCCAGGACATGTTTACAACAGGGATGGAAGAGGACTTGTTGTTGAGGAGAAGCCCATATCTGGGTAGGTAGACTGTGATAGTTCAGCCAGGACATGTTTACAACAGGGATGGAAGAGGACTTGTTGTTGAGGAGAAGCCCATATCTGGGTAGGTAGACTGTGATAGTTCAGCCATGACATGTTTACAACAGGGATGGAAGATGACTTGTTGTTGAGGAGAAGCCCATATCTGGGTAGGTAGACTGTGATAGTTCAGCCATGACATGTTTACAACAGGGATGGAAGAGGACTTGTTGTTGGAAACTCACCCACACGTTTACAACGGGAGAAGAGGAATCAGTCTTGGACACACAGTCCACTTATTAAAACCTGTTTGTTTTCAGACAAAGTTCACAGTTAACAAGGTTGCTATAGTAACCATCTAGCCACTTCTGAATTGAAATGTAACAGCGATGGCCCAAGTCCAGCGGACAGCGTGACTGGGTGTATGAAAAACCACGGTTAGAAACATGGTTAGATTGATTCCTTGTGTAACGGGGAATGTGTGTCAGCTCTGAGTACGTTGACAGTTTGTTGGATAGTTCACATTCTGTACTTTATGGAGGTTGTATTTCACAATGTTGACGTGATGCCACATGATGTGCTGCTGTTAGACGTTCTCTGACCCCAAACACTTTTTATTCTCAAGGAAGTATCAACATCTCATTCTTTGGCAGCGCTGAAAGACGGTTTGTGTGAGAATACATTATTTGGATGAAGAAAAAAGGGAAAACCTGTTAAGTAATTTAGACCTTTTAAGAAATCAGAAACCTCTAAAGAACCTGAACTATAACAATTATAATGCTATTCAAATTAACATGGATGAGTGTGTGTGCGCATTTGCGTGCGTGTGTGTACCATTGTTTTATTGCACTCATAACCTGGACTCAGATCTGTTTATGCTGCCATGGGAGTTGGCTGTGCTGCACTAACAGATCTGGGACCAGGCTACCGCGCTCGTCCTGAAGAGTGAAATCGAAATCGAAAGAGTTGCACATCTGCAATCTGAACTAGTACCTGTGACCTTTATGATTGATGCTCCCGACCCTGCACCTCACCTTCCTCTTCCCTCCGTGTAATCCTATATGACATGGTTTATTCTGACGTTTTAAACAATCTGAACTAGTACCTGTGACCTTTATGATTGATGCTCCCGACCCTGCACCTCACCTTCCTCTTCCCTCCGTGTAATCCTAAATGACATGGTTTATACTGACGTTTTAAACATTTTGGACCAAAAAGCACATCTTATTTTGTGAGGTCACCGTTTGAGAGTTTGGAGCATTTAGTTTTAATGCGTGTGCAGTCATAACTCATAACTACCTGTCCCCCTCTGCCCTGTCTCTCTCTCTCTCTTTCATGCCCATTGTTGCCCCCTTGCCACTCACTCAATTCAATTCAAGGGGCTTTATTGGCATGGGAAACACATGTTAACATTGCCAAAGCAAGTGAAGTAGATAATATACAAAAGTGAAATAAACAATAAAAGTTAACAGTAAACATTACACTCACAAAAGTTCCAAAGGACTAAAGACATTTCAAAGTCATATTATGTCTATATACAGTGTTGTAACGATGTGCAAATAGTGAAAGTACAAAATGTATTTTCCCTTAACATAAATATGGGTTGTATTTACAATGGTGTTTGTTCTTTACTGGTTGCCCTTTTCTTGTGACAACAGGTCACAAATCTTGCTGCTGTGATGGAACACTGTGGTATTTCACCCAGTAGATGTGGGAGTTTATCAAAATCGGGTTTGTTTTCTAATTCTTTGTGGATCTGTGTAATCTGAGGGAAATATGTGTCTCTAATATGGTCATACATTTGGCAGGAGGTTAGGAAGTGCAGCTCAGTTTCCAGTGTGCACATAGCCTGTCATCTCTTGAGAGCCAGGTCTGCCTACGGTGGGCTTTCTCAATAGCAAGGCTATGCTCACTGAGTCTACATAGTCAAAGCTTTCCTTAAGTTTGGGTGGGTCACAGTGGTCACGTATTCTGCCACTGTGTACTCTCTGTTCAGTGCCAAATAGTATTCTAGTTTGCTCAGTTTTTTTTGTTAATTCTTTCCAATGTGTTTTGGTTGGGTCTAATAGTGTTGCTATCCTGGGGTCTGTGGGGTCTGTTTGTTTGTGAACAGAGCCCCAGGACCAGCTTGCTTAGGGGGCTCTCCTCCAGGTTAATTTCTCTGTAGGTGATGGCTTTGTTATGGAAGGTTTGGCAATCGCTTCCTATTAGGTGGTTGTAGAATTTAACGTCTCTTTTCTGGATTTTGATCATTAGCGGGTATCGGCCTTATTCTGCTCTGCATGCATTTGGTGTTTTACGTTGTACACTGAGGATATTTTTGCAGAATTCTGCATGCAGAGTTTGGTGTTTGTCCCATTTTGTGAATTCTTGGTTGGTGAGCGGACCCCAGATCTCACAACCATAAAGAGCAATGGGTTATAGGTGTTCCTACCATAGGAGTCCCCTCAAAGCCTACCAGTGACTATGTACATACCCAGCGTGCGACAGAGCTGCAGGAGTTGTGACCCGTTTTTGTTGGTTATGTTGTCATACTTGTGCCTAGGGGGGCATATGGGGGAGGGAATGCTGTCACCTCCAGGCAGGTGTTTGTTCCCATGTGTGCTGAGGGTGTCGGGTTCTTGTCCGGTTCTGGCATTTAGGTTGGCACAGACTAGTACATGTCCCTGGGCCTGGAAATGATTGATTTTCCCCCTCCAGGATGGAGAAGCTGTCTTCATTAAAGTATGGAGATATAAGTAGCACACAGGAGGACATTTGTCTCTGTTAAGATCATTTCCTTTGAATTTCTAGCCAAATGTAAAATGTTCCTGTTTTGATTAATTTAATAGAGTAAGTTAGGTCTGCTCTATACCAAATTAGCATACCCCCTGAGTCCCTTCCCTGTTTCACACCTGGTAGTTTGGTGGATGGGACTACCAGCTCTCTGTAACCGAGAGGGCAACCAGTGGGTCCGTCTCCTTTATGCCCTGTTTCTTGTAGGATGACAATGTCTGTATTTCCAATTTCTTTGAAGTCCAGGTTCCTGCTCTTTAGGCCGAAGGCAGATGACCTCAGGCCGTGGATATTCCAGGATGAGAGAGTGAAGGCTTTGTGTTCCATAAAGTGTCCAATGTTGTTGGTCGTGTGGTTTGGCCTCAGGCCTGTAAGTGTGAGCAGGGCCTGCTAATGGCTACCGGCTAACTCTACCCAGAAGTTTCCCCATTCATTCTCCCTCCATCTCTTTTAGCCTGCCTACTGTAGCTCCCTGTATTACTGCCTGGGCTGGCAGTAATACAAACAGCACCCTATTCCCTATATAGTGCACTGCTTTTGACCGAGGCCCGTACTCTGGTGAAAAGTAGTGCACTATATAGGGAATAGGGTGCCATTTGGGACAGTCTTGCCCACTGCCTCTCTTCCAGTGTCAGTTCTGGTTTTACTGTCCTAAAAATGTCCTGCACAGAGACATATAATAACATCATATGGTTATTCCATTCATCCCTGTGCTGAAGCCGGTTATTATTTAAGTGTTAATTCATCTAGATTCTATGACAGGGTCCTTCCCCTCCAGTCTGTTGGAGTGCATTTCTTATGTGGAATGAAATAGAGAATGTTCACTACTGTGCTTTGTGTGCAGGACATTTTGGAGAGTTTGGGATGTTAGGCTTGTTCATTTTCTGAGAGAGTTGTTTTTGTTTGTTTGTTTCTATGAGATCATGACGTGTGGGTGTGTGTCTATGAGATTGTATGTCAGTGTATTTGCAGGTAGGTGAGCTAATCAGCTAATGATTATGGGAGGATGGTCCCAACAGAGAGGAGCTCTGTTAGAGGGGAAGGTGACAGAATGGAGTGCAGTGGGTTGGCTCCAGGATGGGAGTCTGGCTCGGGCTTCAGGAGAGGGTTGAAGAGGTTCCAGCTGGTTAAGCTAATGAACAGAGGTGTGTGTGTGTGTGTGTGTTTCAGTGAGCTTATGCTGGTGAAGTGTTATTTTTGAGGAGTGAGGCAAGGAGATGTGTGTGTGTGTGTGTGTGTGAGCCAGCTGGCACAGAAAGACGGAGAGAGCTCTCGCAGCTCGATTCTGACTGCAACATGTGTGTTGTTTGGGAGCGGAGGGCTCATTAATGCGCTTGCAGCCTCGGGACCGTCAGTTTACAGCTAATTAAGCCTAGCGCACAACACGTGGGCGACACCTGGAGCCAAGATGGCAGAGCCACACTGAGCCATGCTTTCCTGGGTTGGGTCTGAAATTAGAGCCCTTTTCCTGGATGGGGAATAGGTTGCCGTTTAGGGGGGATGAGGTGGATGGGTGTGATTCTTCTGTAGTAAGAGCTCAGCTCACTTGGGCTGTTGTTGTTTTGGAGGGAATTTGTTTCTTGTCATTATGTCTTAATAATGTGGTATTGTGTGTGTTGAAGATCACCTCACGTCAACATTATCCTCCATTTCTGTGATTTAACCACATTCTACATAATTTGTCTCCCTGAATGTGTTCTTGATACATATGTATAACCTTTTTAAAGTCATTGCTTCATCTTTCATATCCAAACTACAGATCATGATGCTGTTCTACTATATTGACCCTGTTGTTACTGGAGCTGTTGAGACGACACAGAGAGACCTATTAGTGCTGATCTAAAATCAGTTTTGCCTTTTTTAGATCATAATGAATACCATCATGTGGACAGGGAGAACCTGATCCTAGGTCAGCGCTCCTACTCTTGAGACGCTGTATGAATATGGGCCCAGAAACCATTTAGCCTCTGTCAGTCTTTCCATCAACAGTGAGATCAGACCAGGGTTGTGTGTACTGGGTTGGACTAGGTGTGTCTGTGACTGGTGTTCCTTGTTGATCTTCTCTCCCCTGTGTTGGTAATGAGGTATTACACTTATTTGTGAAGGGTTTGGGGAATGCGCGCATGTGTGTGTGTGTGTGTGTGTGAACTGATGTGTGTGTTTGTGAGTTGTGGCTTTTGTGGTTTAGGTGTTTTTTCTCTTGTGTCAACATTTTAGCTCATTGCGAAGTTCAACACACACACACACTCACACGCACACACACACACACACCCCCATTGGTGACCCTTGCTTTTCTTGGGATTGGAATTTGATCTAAATCACGGTGATGGTAAACCGATACTGACAGGCAGGTGGAATACTGAGCACCTCAGAGACTTAAACTGTCATAAGAGATCTATGTCACTGGGCCTCAGAGCAGAGCTGGGAGCAGACCCCGCGGTGGAGCTGGGCACAGGGCCCCGCGGTGGAGCTGGGCGCAGGGCCCCGCGGTGGAGCTGGGCGCAGGGCCCCGCGGTGGAGCTGGGCGCAGGGCCCCGCGGTGGAGCTGGGCGCAGGGCCCCGCGGTGGAGCTGGGAGCAGGGCCCCAATGCGATCTAAGAGCAGGCCCCAGGACACAGCTGAGATCGACCTTAGTGGACCTTAAGAAAATGAACCGTGAAGTAATGTTGCTCAATACTCACCGAGTATGTTAGCTAGCTGAGTCGTATTCATTAGGCAGCAAATGGAAGAAAATGGACTGAAAGAGGAAGGGACTACCTGAATTTGTCCATTTAATAAGTATGTTGTGTCTTTGGCATCATTAAACTGAAGACTGTTTAGTTTATCAAATCAATTCTCTGTAATTATTATTACGTGATTAACTAATCAGGTAGATGCAATTAACTAGTAAGTCGGGGCATCAAGGAACATATTCAGATTACAAAGTTATAATTTTCCTAATATAACTTTCAGCTAGTTTAATATCTGATCAATTAGTCTTCTAATTAATGAATTATTCTTTACCTCACGTTATTCTCATTCCAAACGTCGTAAATTGTTGGTTATCTGCACGGACCCAGTCTTCACTATGAGTCATCCATACATCAATTGTCTCAATAATTTATTTATTAACTAACTAAATAATCACAGAAATGCACACAAACAAACAAGTAGATATGGTTACAAGGAAATTATAGGGGAATGTGCCCTAGTGGGCTCAACCGGCATGTCAGCTTGTTAGATGAAGGGACTGAGAAGGCCGCGAAGGACTAAAGACACTACACGGTTGATAATAATAACAATTGAAATGCTACTCCTTTGCACATGAACGCTCACTCATTCGGGAATAATTGCAATCAATATATATATTTACGCTCAGTGTGACGTCGTGATCTCTGTTGGAAAGTTTGTTTCTGTTGGAGAGTTTTTCCGCCCTCTCTCTCTCTGCTGTGGTTAGAATGGACAATTCAGACTAACATTCAGCAATGTTGTTATAGAATAGATGTTTCGGCGGTTGTCGGTCCTCGCATTCACGGGTACAGATTTCCTATCTGCAGACTAGTAATTAGTATAGAAGAGTAGCTCTTATTCTGTCGGATTGATAGTCTCAGTTTAACCACGTGGTATGGTTAAAAGATTCAGCAATCTACTCAAACCTTAACTCCCTCTGTGATGAGGTACTGGTCTCTACTCAAACCTTAGCCCTCTCGTAATTGAGAGAAGCATGGTCTCAAGATAAATTCCCAAGGTGGGGGTTATATTCGGAAGAGCAGAAAGGTGCTGTCCCATGACGCCAGATCAATGTCTGTGCTCATGGGGTGGGCCAATGACTTAGTTAAACTCCAAAGGGAATTGGAGTTTCCTTCATTAAACAGTTTAAAATCACATTACATAATTTCACAAATAGTTTCATCTTTATTCATTCATTTTTATACAACAATTAGATGCAAGCCTCATAACTGAGACTCTTGTATAAACAAGGTTATGGTAATGTGGCTGTCTTGTCTCTCATGAGTTTCACAAACATTAAATGAAATGGACCGGTCGTAGCTGGATTCTTCCCCGACCGTGTACACCTTCTCCAAAACATGTACATGGTTCCGTTCTAAAATTCTATGCTGGAGAAGAGGTTACTTTGTTCTCCTGTGAAACCTTTTCTCTATCTATACTGTCTGGCTATGAGGAAGAGAGTCTCCTCCAGGAATTTACAACCTGAGATAATAGCAGCCTGGGTGTAGGCGAGAGAGAGAGGGGGAAGGCACGCTATACCCAAAGAGGGCCACGTCATGACAAGTGCTATTATTTTAGTTGTGCTACAATATGTCGTAATGAATATGCCCCTGACCTTCTATGGGCCAACCAATGGTGGTGTTTCAATGAAGCTAGCCTGTATTCCTTCCTCATCAGCCTGATGTTTTCTACATAACACACACTAGTCAGTGAGCGTATAACATGTGCTAGTGTACAGTCGTGGCCAAAAGTTTTGAGAAAGACAAATATGAATTTTCATAAAGTCTGCTGCATCAGTTTGTATGATGGCAATTTGCATATACTCCAGAATGTTATGAAGAGTGATCAGATGAATTGCAATTAATTGCAAAGTCCCTCTTTTCCATGCAAATGAACTGAATCCCCAAAAAACATTTCCACTGCATTTCAGCACTGCCACAAAATGACCAGCTGACATCATGTCATTGATTCTCTCATTAACACAGGTGTGAGTGTTGACGAGGACAAGGCTGGAGATCACTCTGTATGTTTGAGTTCGAATAACAGACTGGAAGCTTCAAAAGGAGGATGGTGCTTGGAATCATTGTTCTTCCTCTGTCAACCATGGCTACCTGCAAGGAAACACGTGCCGTCATCATTGCTTTGCACAAAAAGGGCTTCACAGGCAAGGATATTGCTGCCAGTAAGATTGCACCTAAATCAACCATTTATCGGACCATCAAGAACTTCAAGGAGAGCGGTTCAATTGTTGTGAAGAAGGCTTCAGGGCGCCCAAGAAAGTCCAGCAAGCGCCAGGACCGTCTCCTAAAGTTGATTCAGCTGCGGGATCGGGGCACCACCAGTACAGATCTTGCTCAGGAATGGCAGGAGTGAGTGCATCTGCACGCACAGTGAGGCAAAGACTTTTGGAGGATGGCCTGGTGTCAATAAGGGCAGCAAAGAAGCCACTTCTCTCCAGGAAAAACATCAGAGACAGACTGATATTCTGCAAAAGGTACAGGGATTGGACTGCTGAGGACTGGGGTATAGTCAATTTCTCTGATGAATCTCCTTTTCGATTGTTTGTGGCATCCGTAAAAAAGCTTGTCCGGAGAAGACAAGGTGAGCGCTACCATCAGTCCTGTGTCATGCTAACAGTAAAGCATCCTGAGACCATTCATGTGTGGGGTTGCTTCTCAGCCAAGGGAGTGAGCTCACTCACAATTTTGCTTAAGAACACAGCCATGAATAAAGAATGGTACCAACACATCCTCCGAGAGCAACTTCTCCCAACCAGGAACAGTTTGGTGACGAACAATGCCCTTTCCAGCATAATGGAGCACCTTGCCTTAAGGAAAAAGTGAAAACTAGGTGGCTCGGGGAACAAAACATCGATATTTTGGGTCCATGGCCAGGAAACTCCCCAGACCTTAATCCCATTGAGAACTTGTGGTCAATCCTCAAGAGACGTGAGGACAAACAAAACCCCACAAATTCTGACAAACTCCAAGCATTGATTATGCAAGAATGGGCTGCCATCAGTCAGGATGTGGCCCAGAAGTTAATTGACAGCATGCCAGAGTGGATTGAATTGGTCTTGAAAAAGAAGGGTCAACACTGCAAATATTGACTCTTTGCATCAACTTCATGTAATTGTCAATAAAAGCCTTTGACACTTATGAAATGCTTGTAATTATACTTCAGTATTCCATAGTAACATCTGACAAAAATACCTTTGTCATTCTCCAAACTTTTGGCCACGACTGTAATAATAACAGTCCTGTTGGTTAACTACCTACCAACATGGCCAGGACAGGCCTGCCGCACATGTGGAACTTCTCAGACAGGCCTGTGAAATTCAGAGCACCACAGCAGCCTGCAGCCTCCAGCCACAACAGCCTCCAGCCAACACAATGCTGACCCTTTGTATTGCTTACTGACTAGCCTAGTTAAATAAAAAATAAAAATAAAAATTGAGGCTCAGTTCTCCCCTACGTGAGGGGGGGGGGGGGGGGTGTGTGTGTGTCTGAAGTGGCGAGTTGTCCAGACTCTCTCACATACACACACTATAATGATTTATTTTCCTTCTTCTGTGGTGCGGTGTTGCCATCTGTGTGTGTGTCGCTGTTTGGGGGTTTAGTTTCAGCGCCACTCATCACGTAACTGTGGCGAGTACCGCAGAGCTCCCAGATCCAAAGGTCTGTTTCCCTCAGCCTTATCTAAATAACTGTGGTGAGTACCACAGAGCTCCCAGATCCAAAGGTCTGTTCCCCTCAGCCTTATCTAAATAACAGTGGTGAGTACCGCAGAGCTCCCAGATCCAAAGGTCTGTTTCCCTCAGCCTTATCTAAATAACTGTGGTGAGTACCGCAGAGCTCCCAGATCCAAAGGTCTGTTTCCCTCAGCCTTATCTAAATAACTGTGGTGAGTACCGCAGAGCTCCCAGATCCAAAGGTCTGTTTCCCTCAGCCTTATCTAAATAACTGTGGTGAGTGCCGCAGAGCTCCCAGATCCAAAGGTCTGTTTCCCTCAGCCTTATCTAAATAACTGTGGTGAGTGAAGCCACTATCGGCCTCAAGTCCGGGCTCTGGCTGGGCCACTCAAGGACATT
This sequence comes from Salvelinus fontinalis, assembly GCF_029448725.1. Classification (NCBI taxonomy): domain Eukaryota; kingdom Metazoa; phylum Chordata; class Actinopteri; order Salmoniformes; family Salmonidae; genus Salvelinus; species Salvelinus fontinalis. The sequence goes on from NC_074698.1 coordinate 38,488,135, forward strand.
CAGAGACCTGTCCCGAAGCCACTCCTGCGTTGTCTTGGCTGTGTGCTTAGGGTTGTTTTCCTGTTGGAAGGTGAACCTTCACCCCAATCTGAAGGTCCTGAGCAATCTGGAGTAGCTTTTCATCAAGGATCTCTCTGATCTTTGCTCCGTTCATCTTTCCCTCGATCCTGACTAGTCTCCCAGTCCCTGCCGCTGAAAAACATCCCCACACCGAAGGGATGGTGCCCGGTTTTCTTCAGATGTGACGCTTGGCATTCAGAATCTTGTTTCTCATGGTTTGAGAGTCTTTGGGCGCCTTTTGGCCAACTCTAAGCAGGCTGTCATGTACCTTTTACTGAGGAGTGGCTTTCGTCTGGCCACTCTACCATAAAGGCCTGAATGGTGGAGTGCTGCAGAGATGGTTGTCCTTCTGGAAGGTTCTCCCAACTCCACAGAGAAACTCTGGAGCTTTGTCAGAGTGACCATCGGGTTCTTGGTCACCTCACTGACCAAGGCCTTTCTCCCCCGATCGCTCAGTGTGGCTGGGCGGCCAGCTCTAGGAACAATCTTGGTGGTTCCAAATTTATTCCATTTAAGAATAATGGAGGCCACTGTGTTCTTGAGGACCTTCAAAGCTGCAAAAATGTTTTTGTACCCTTCCCCAGATCTGTGCATCGACACAATCCTGTCTCGGAGGTCTACGGACAATTCCTTCGATCTCATGACTTGGTTTTTGCTCTGACATGCACTGTCAACTGTGGGACCTTTTATATAGACAAGTGTGTGCCATTCCAAATCATGTCCAATCAATTGAATTTACCACAGGTGCTCCAATCAAGTTGTAGAAACATCTCAAGGATGATCAATAGAAACAGGATGCACCTGAGATTAATTTTGAGTCTCATAGCAAAGGGTCTGAATACTTATGTAAATAAGGTATTTCTAAAAATCTGTTTTCGCTTTGTCATTATGGGATATTGTGTGCAGATTGATGAGGAAAAAAACGTATTTAATCAATTTTGGAATAAGGCCGAAATGTAACAATGTGGAAAAAGTAAAGGGGTCTGAATACTTTCCAAATCTGAATGAAAGGTGCGGGGACCTGCCTTAATCGACATCGGCGCTCTGGGGAGCAGTTGTTGTTGGTTAACTGTCTTGCTCAAGGGCAGAACGACACATTTATGCCTTGTTGGCTCAGGGATTCGATCAAGCAACTTTCCGGTTACTGGCCCACCACTCCCACCCGCCAGGCAAACTGCCTTCACACCTCTCCAAAGTGTGCACAGTTCCTACGTAATTTCAATGCACTTTTATAACTCAAAGAAGAGTCTTCAACTGTAAGGTGCTATTTTGAGCTCTCCTAGGTGTGCCGTTGAGGAACTACAGCAAGCAGACTTGTAGTTGTTTTGTTTGGGACACAGCCCTGCATCCCCGCCTTTAGACAATTACTGTTGTTGTTTCCCCATTCCAAAAAACAGTCCATCTATAAATCAGAATCTGGTCAGGTGGGCATCATTTGAAAGCATGTTTTATTGCCAACATGGCTAGCTAAGTTACTAAAAACAATGTTAGTCTTTCACAAGGCAAAGCAGATTGTAATTTTGGTGCGTGTAGAATAGAGTTACGAGTGCATTCCGAATAGTGTTCCTCACCACATTTCTTGTCAATTATACAAACAGGCTCGTTCTGTTCAGAACAACCCAGGGTATGACGTCATGTCATCTTCTAACTGTACATTAAGCATAGTGATCATAAACGTTGACACTGTATGACATGAGTTTTATGATAAGGAAAAGTACACATCTGGATTAATGGGTGCTTGGCTTGCTTGTATGACATCAAAGCGGTATTTATTATAATCCTCAGTGTCTCATCTTTCAAAATACGTTGAGTCCTCTTTATTAACAGGATTTCCCTCACTCAGACAACAAAACATTTGTTTCCCAGTGGGAGGAATGAGGCAACTTCTTGTTGCGCACTGTGTTCAAGTTCAAAACTGCTGTCAGTCAAAACAAGTGCTGCGCTGTGAAGTAGAGACCTTGACCTCTGACCTCATGTATAGCATTTTACTGTACAGCCACTGCGTTCCAATTTAGGCACTTATCAGTGTCCATATCTGCTATTTTGAACCCGTGTACAAGTGTAAAGAGTTAAAGCGAAGACAAGAATCCCAGAATGCTTTATTCCTATGTACAGGAATGGAGGAAGAGATTGGAACGGAGGAGGGTGGTTAGTGAAATCTGGCTGACACATGGCGGGAAGGTCAACAACACCGCTAATTCCCTCAATCCAACGCCAAATTACATCATCTCACGCTAATTGAGTTTCTGAAGACGAGGAGTCCTGTGACAGTTTACGGTTCATCACTCCTAGAACGGTGGAAAAGTCCCTTCTCACTTTCCCTCTCAAGTTGAGAGTTGGGGTAATTTAGCGTTCAAAGGATTCCGTCATAGTTGACGCCCTGATGGTGTCCTGGAGCCTGGTCGTGTGGTTTCCATGCTGGAGATTCAGCTGTTTGTTGGTGTAGTTGGATTCAGGCTATTAATCACTGTGTCTGTCAGGGATGTGGTGAACGCCTGCCATGGGTCACCACTGTGGGGTCCGGGGAGGGATCGTGATACCCAGTGTATTACAGTAGAGGAGTGGACACATCTCAGTGTAGTGTAGGGCCTGCTTGGGGAGGGATCGTGACACCAGTGTATTACAGTAGAGGAGTGGACACATCTCAGTGTAGTGTAGGACCTGCTTGGGGAGGGATCGTGACACCAGTGTATTACAGTAGAGGAGTGGACACATCTCAGTGTAGTGTAGGGCCTGCTTGGGGAGGGATCGTGACACCAGTGTATTACAGTAGAGGAGTGGACACATCTCAGTGTAGTGTAGGGCCTGCTTGGGGAGTGAATTAACACATATCCCACTAGGCACAGACGTCAGTTCAAAGTCTATTTTTTTATTTACATTTGCTTGAGTTGTCAACTAACATGAATTCAACGTGAAATCAACAAAACATTTCACCATGACATTGGATTTAGGTTAAAAGTTGAGTGAAAAAAGTAAGAAATTAACTTAAGTTTTGCAAATCCAATCAGTTTTCCACGTAGATTTTTTGTTGTTGAAATTACATGGAAACAGTGATTCAACCAGTTTGTCTAATTAAATAATAGACTTTAGAAAGTACCCATTGTTACTACATAATGTTCATCCTGTAAACGCCAGTCAAATATCAGTTAAAGTGGTACTGTAGAATAAAGCACTACCCTCTATATTTATACGTGACACACTATATCACAGGTGTCAAACTCATTCCACGGAGGGCTGTGTGATTGCCCACCTACTCATTCAAGGGTTTTTCTTTATTTTTAATTATTTTCTACATTGTAGAATTATAGTGAAGACAACAAAACTATGAAATAACACATATGGAATCATGTCGTAAACAAAAAGTGTTAAACAAATCAAAATATATTTTAGATTCTTCAAAGTAGCCACCCTTTGCCTTGATGACAGCTTTGCACACTCTTGGCATTTTCTCAACCAGCTTCACCTGGAATGCTTTTCCAACAGTTCCCACATATGCTGAGCAGATAGCCCTTAAACAGCCTGGAGGTGTGTTGGGTCATTGTCCTGTTGAAAAACAAATGATAGTCCCACTAAGCGCAAACCAGATGGGATGGCGTATCGCTGCAGAATGCTGTGGTAGCCATGCTGTTTAAGTGTACCTTGAATTCTAAATAAATCACAGAGAGGGTAACCAGCAAAGCACCATCACACCTCCTCCTCCATGCTTCACGGTGGGAACCACACATGCAGAGATCATCTGTTCATCTACTCTGTGTCTCACAAAGACACAGCGGTTGGAACCAAAAATCTCACATTTGGACTCATCAATCCAAAGGACAGATTTCCAATGGTCTAATGTCCATTGCTCGTGTTTCTTGGCCCAAGCAAGTCTCTTCTTATTGGTTTCCTTTAGTAGTGGTTTCTTTGCAGAAATTCGACCATGAAGGCCTGATTCACGCAGTCTCCTCTGAACACTTGATGTTGAGATGTTGATGTTCAGATGTGTCTGTTACTTGAACTCTGTGAAACATTTATTTGGGCTGCAATTTCTGAGGTTGGTAACTCTAATGAATGTATCCTCTGCAGCAGAGGTAACTCTGGGTCTTCCTTTCCTGTGGCAGTCCTCATGAGAGCCAGTTTCGTCATAGCGCTTCATGGTTTTTGCGACTGCACTTGAAGAAAATGTAAAGCTTCTCTAAATGTTCCGTATTGACTGACCTTCATGTCTTAAAGTAATAATGGATTGTCCTTTCTCTGTGCTTATCTGAGCTGTTCTTGCCATAATATGGACTTGGTCTTTTACCAAATAGGGTTATCTTTTGTATACCATCCCTACCATGTCACAACACAACTGATTTGGCTCAAACGCATTAATAAGAAGGAAACATTTAACAAGGAACACCTGTTAGTTGAAATGCATTCCAGGTGACGACCTCATTAAGGTGGTTGAGAGAATGCCAGGAGGGTGAAAAGCTGTCATCAAGGCAAAGGGTGACTACTTTGAAGAATCTCCAATATAACATTTGATTTTGGTTATTACATGATTCCATATGTGTTATTTCATAGTTTTGATATCTCTCCAGTGGGCTCTGTCTTGGTGTTAGGTGATATTGCTCTCCAGTGGGCTCTGTCTTGATGTTAGGTGATATCGCTCTCCAGTGGGCTCTGTCTTGGTGTTAGGTGATATCTCTCTCCAGTGGGCTCTGTCTTGGTGTTAGGTGATATCTCTCTCCAGTGGGCTCTGTCTTGGTGTTAGGTGATATCTCTCTCCAGTGGGCTCTGTCTTAGTGTTAGGTGATATCTCTCTCCAGTGGACTCTGTCTTGATGTTAGGTGATATCGCTCTCCAGTGGGCTCTGTCTTGGTGTTAGGTGATATCTCTCTCCAGTGGGCTCTGTCTTGGTGTTAGGTGATATCTCTCTCCAGTGGGCTCTGTCTTGGTGTTAGGTGATATCTCTCTCCAGTGGGCTCTGTCTTGGTGTTAGGTGATATCTATCTCCAGTGGGCTCTGTCTTGGTGTTAGGTGATATCTCTCTCCAGTGGGCTCTGTCTTGGTGTTAGGTGATATCTCTCTCCAGTGGGATCTGTCTTGGTGTTAGGTGATGTCTATCTCCAGTGGGCTCTGTCTTGGTGTTAGGTGATATCTCTCTCCAGTGGGATCTGTCTTGGTGTTAGGTGATATCTCTCTCCAGTGGGATCTGTCTTGGTGTTAGGTGATTTTCTGTTGCTGAGCTCTTATGTCCAGTGTTCCCTGGAGAACTGTCCCAGAGGGAGAAGCCAGCCAGCTGGGGGTGTAGTGAGCCATGCTGTGTCCCCAGGCCCCAGGGTGACCACATCACAGTACTTCCTGGTCTCAGGCCAGACTCCTAGCTGACTGGATGGTTTGCCAACTGCTGTGGGCACATCACAGTACTTCCTGGTCTCAGGCCAGACTCCTAGCTGACTGGATGGTTTGCCAACTGCTGTGTGCCCAATTAGCACCGTGGCGAAATAATCACAGCCTTCCTCCCCACTTCTGTGTGTTTTATATCACTTCACACTGCAGTTAAAGTGATTTGTAGGTTTGGGCAAATATTACAGAGATGTTGATCTCACCAGCTCCACTGGGGCAAAGCTGTTGCATTTTAGTCATTTAGCAGAAGCTCTTATCCAGTACCAGTTACTGTAGTGACTTCATACTTTTACGTACTGGTCCCCTGTGGGAATCAAACCCACAACCCTGGTATTGCAAGCACCATGCTCTACCACACGGGTCCGTTAGTCCTAGACTCTTTCTCATTAGTCTTTCCTCGATTCCTCACATCCTCTCTTCTAGACTTTTTCTCAAAAGTTATTGGAGGAAAAGGTTAGAGGGAAGGGACCTTGGATCTTCTCCTCCAATGTGTTTTGAGAAGGAAGTGAGGAAAAAGGAAGTTGGAAAGAGCCCAGGGGAGTTGGAAGGAACAGCACTAGAGTTTGGACCTCCGGTGGAATGGAGTGGAGATAGTCTCAAAGTGGGTTTCATATCTCCTGCCAGAATCATAATATAACCTGTGAGATTGGTGGTTTGTCCGTTTCCCACCATTCCTCTTGTGACCTCTTGGCTTCGCTTGGCTTCATCTTACAGGTGCAGGATGATTTGAGTATATGAAAATGTGTTGTTCCTAATCTTTCTCAAAGGCATTTATATCTGCTTAGCAGATGTGCTGACTGTAACAACCCCTCCTAATGTAGCCGCCCAAAATAAGCAAATAAAAACAAGTTCTCTGACTCCGTCAAAGTCTTTTATTCCTGACTCACCATGAGTCATCAGAACAGAACTCAGAAAGGCCTGTCTATCAGGCTCACTAATGATTTTTGCACCCTGTGTGATTTCCTCAGCAAACATCTCGTACCGTATTAGATTACCCTCTGCACCGTCAGACTTTATCAGCTCACCCCGACCGGACGCTCCTTTCCTAGCATTGACTGGGACGATATGTTCTTCTTGGCAGTGGTCGTGTGCGGGCCATTGTCACCTGACGCTTGTCCCGGAAACACATGGTTAAAACCGAAAGGCCAGTTGACCATAAAAGGACGTCGGCAAAACCCCAAATTGGCTGCCCTTTAGCCAGGATTTCTAGACGTGGCTGTATGACGGTGTCTGATGGAGGGACCTGGCCTCTGAGACTATTTCTGAAAGTTGCCTCGTCTGCGTCAAGAAAAATCACGTGGCACCGATTGAAAGAGGGGGGTAACACGTGAAGCACCCTATCCCACCAGTATAGGTTATCCGGGAGGAGGGGGTGTTTTGGTTTGTGTATCTGGGAGGATGCATGTACTGAATGGCAAGAACTTACTCACAGTAACTTGGACTTGTAGGCAATAAACTAAAGTCCTGATTTGGAATCGCCAATACTTGGCATTTTAGGGAACTCACATAGGACTTCATTGTTTATTTACGTTCTTTAACAATCCTGGGTAAACAGATGAGGAAGAGGTGGATGATATCCTCCAGGAAATAAAAGAGAGTAGCGGAGGAGGGTTTTGAAGACGAGTGCCAGCTACTGAAAGCCTACACCTGTGGGAAAGCCGGAGCTCAGAGCGCCTGCTGCCGTTACGTTCAGCACGGAGGTAGTTGGACCACCTGTCCTCCATTTTCCTGTCTGTATTTTTAGCCACAGGTTTGTGGACAAACTACAGGGCCAATACAGCCGCAGCCTGCACACTACACATTCAGCAGACCTTATGACCTGCCCTGAATCTCTCCTTATTGAACAGTTTTATACTCGGCTGGCCCCTCCCTGGATTTTGTGTTAAACGCTCTACAACAAAGCTTTCTTTGTGTCCAACAAGCTTTCTCTGCCCTTAACCTTGTTCTGAACACCTCCAAAACAAAGGTCATGTGGTTTGGTAAGAAGAATGCCCCTCCCACACCTGTGTGATTACTACCTCTGAGGGTTTAGAGCTTGAGGTAGTCACCTCATACAAGTACTTGGGAGTATGACTAGACGGTACACTGTCCTTCTCTCAGCACATATCAAAGCTGCAGGCTAAAGTTAAATCTAGACTTGGTTTCCTCTATCGTAATTTCTCCTCTTTCACCCCAGCTGCCTAACTAACCCTGATTCAGATGACCATCCTACCCATGCTAGATTACGGAGATGTAATTTATAGATCCGCAGGTAAGGGTGCTCTCGAGCGGCTAGATGTTCTTTACCATTCGGCACTCAGATTTGCCACCAATGCTTCTTGTAGGACACATCCCTGCACTCTATACTCCTGTAAACTGGTCATCTCTGTATACCCGTTGCAAGACCCACTGGTTGATGCTTATTCATTAAATACTCTTAGGCCTCACACCCCCCATCTGAGATATCTACTGCAGCCCTAATTCTCCACATACAATGCCCGTTCTGTCAGTCACATTCTGTTAAAGGTCCCCAAAGTGCACACATCCCTGGGTTGCTCCTCTTTTCAGTTCTCTGCAGCTAGCGACTGGAACGAGCTGCAACAAACACTCAAACTGGACAGTTTTATCTCACACTTAATTCAAAGACTCACTCATGGACACTCTTACTGACAGTTGTGGCTGCTTTGCGTGATGTATTGTGGCCTCTACTTTCTTTCCAAGGTGCTGTTGTCTGTGCCTAATAATGTTTGTACCATGTTTTGTGCTGCTGCCATGTTGTGTTGCTACCATGTTGTTGTCATGTTGTGTTGCTACCATGCTGTGTTGCCATGTGTTGCTGCCATTCTATGTTGTTGTCTTTGGTGTCTCTTTATGTAGTGTTGTGGTGTCTCTTGTCGTGATATGTGTTTTGTCCTATATTTTAAAAACACATGTCTTTTTCCCAGCCCCCGTCCCTGCAGGAGGCCTTTTGTAGGCCGGCATTGTAAATAAGAATTTGTTCTTAACTGACTTACGTAGTTAATTAAAGGTTAAATAAAAAACAGACCTTATGACCTGCTCTGGATCTCTCCTTATGACCCCGTCCACCCTCTTTATTGAAGGATAGATGATCTCTTTTCAGGACTTTTTTTCTTCATCCTCTCTTCCTGTCTGTTTTATTTTACCACCAGGTTGAAGGATCCTGAAGGCCAGTGTTGTTCCTGTTTTATTTACCACAAGGTTGAAGGATCCTGAAGGCCAGTGTTGTTCCTGTTTTATTTTTCCACCAGGTTGAAGGATCCTGAAGGCCAGTGTTGTTCCTGTTTTATTTTACCACCAGGTTGAAGGATCCTGAAGGCCAGTGTTGTTCCTGTTTTATTTTTCCACCAGGTTGAAGGATCCTGAAGGCCAGTGTTGTTCCTGTTTTATTTTACCACCAGGTTGAAGGAACCTGAAGGCCAGTGTTGTTCCTGTTTTATTTTACCACCAGGTTGAAGGATCCTGAAGGCCAGTGTTGTTCCTGTTTTATTTTACCACCAGGTTGAAGGATCCTGAAGGCCAGTGTTGTTCCTGTTTTATTTTACCACCAGGTTGAAGGATCCTGAAGGCCAGTGTTGTTCCTGTTTTATTTTCCACCAGGTTGAAGGATCCTGAAGGCCAGTGTTGTTCCTGTTTTATTTGTCACCAGGTTGAAGGATCCTGAAGGCCAGTGTTGTTCCTGTTTTATTTTACCACCAGGTTGAAGGAACCTGAAGGCCAGTGTTGTTCCTGTTTTATTTTACCACAAGGTTGAAGGATCCTGAAGGCCAGTGTTGTTCCTGTTTTATTTTACCACCAGGTTGAAGGAACCTGAAGGCCAGTGTTGTTCCTGTTTTATTTTACCACCAGGTTGAAGGATCCTGAAGGCCAGTGTTTTTCCTGTTTTATTTTACCACCAGGTTGAAGGAACCTGAAGGCCAGTGTTGTTCCTGTTTTATTTTACCACCAGGTTGAAGGATCCTGAAGGCCAGTGTTGTTCCTGTTTTATTTTACCACCAGGTTGAAGGATCCTGAAGGCCAGTGTTTTTCCTGTTTTATTTTACCACCAGGTTGAAGGAACCTGAAGGCCAGTGTTGTTCCTGTTTTATTTTACCACCAGGTTGAAGGATCCTGAAGGCCAGTGTTGTTCCTGTTTTATTTTACCACCAGGTTGAAGGAACCTGAAGGCCAGTGTTGTTCCTGTTTTATTTTACCACCAGGTTGAAGGATCCTGAAGGCCAGTGTTGTTCCTGTTTTATTTTACCACCAGGTTGAAGGAACCTGAAGGCCAGTGTTGTTCCTGTTTTATTTTACCACCAGGTTGAAGGATCCTGAAGGCCAGTGTTGTTCCTGTTTTATTTTACCACCAGGTTGAAGGATCCTGAAGGCCAGTGTTGTTCCTGTTTTATTTTACCACCAGGTTGAAGGATCCTGAAGGCCAGTGTTGTTCCTGTTTTATTTTACCACAAGGTTGAAGGAACCTGAAGACCAGTGTTGTTCCTGTTTTATTTTACCACCAGGTTGAAGGATCCTGAAGGCCAGTGTTGTTTCCTGTCCATTCTGAAACCAAACAGTCAGTGACGTCTTTGCGGCAGGCGGTGTAGTAGCCGTCAATCTCTCAAAGTCCCCTAGCGAAATGGAAACTAACCCGGCTGCCAATCATTCTCTGAAGAGACCTGTAATTGAAGATGGAAATCTTTCCTTGCTAATTCCAAAACACACTCTGAGAGCGGAGTATTATGTGTGTGCATAATGGAGCCTGACCAACGCAGGGTTTTATTTAGTCAGTGGCTTGGCACTGGTGTGAATGTGTGGTAATATCTGGGGCACATCTGCACTTGCGTCCCATGGGCCGGTATAAAGGTGTTATATAATAGAAGGTTTTCTTCTTTCAGGATCACAACTCTTTTTAAATGGCAGATATAAAGTGTGTGTATGTGTATGTATGGACAGTACCAGTCAAAAGTTTGGTCACACTTACTTATTCAATGGATTTTTTTTTACTATTGTCTACATTGTAAAATAATAGTGAAGACATCAAAACTATGAAATAACACATATGGAATCATGTAGTAACCAAAAAAGTGTTAAACAAGTCTAAATATTTTTTAGATTCTTCAAAGTAGCCACCCTTTGCCTTGATGACAGCTTTGCACACTGTTTTGGTTACTACATGATTCCATATGTGTCATTTTATAGTTTTGATGTCTTCACTATTATTCTACAATGTAGAAAATAGTCAAGATAAAGAAAAACCCTTGAATGAGTAGGTGTGTCCAACCTTTTGACTGGTACCGTGTGTGTGTGGAATGACACTGGGATATCCTCTGTTTACATCATGAGTTTGCCACCAAGGACTTTCTATCACTACCATTCCTCTTCTCTCCAATCCCCCTCTCTGTGTTCCATCTATCTTATTTTCCTCTCCTCCACTCCACACTTTTTTTCCCAGGAAGGCTGTGGGAATGTAGTCTGGGGGAAACAAACAGCTGGGAGGGAAAACCCTTCTGGATATCCCATACACACTGTATACTATATTTATCCTGCCAACACACACACACACACACACACACACACACACACACACACACACACACACAGAGCATAATTGAGGGCCATATCACTATTCCCGTGATGGCAGCCTACAGCCATGGCCCACAGCCCTCCTACTGTCTCTATGGTTCATATCATATTTTTTCCCATCTCTTTAGTATTTGTAACTCACTCCTAGAAAGACAGGGGAGAGAGAGGTGGAGAGAATGGCATGAAGACAACAGCAGACACATTTAGTGAATAAAAGGTGGGGGTCTCTGGCTGAGAAACAACATTTAGCTTTTTTTAAAGCAAATTTTCTGCAGTTATACACATTTTCCCATGGTTTATGCCTTGTTCTTATGCCATCTGAGTGTCTCAAACATGTTAACAAATCAATGGGGGCCCCATGCCATGCCATTTTGGAATTACAGAGGTCTCCAAGACTTTTTAGTTTTTATTTTGGTGTTTTTTAGTTCTTGAAGGTGATCTTATTTAAAAATGTGTTGGTCAATTATCTTTTCTACGTACTTTACATCTGGTTTTAGTCATTTAAGTTTACACTGAAAACCTTTTATCATTATGAAAACTACCCCCCCCTCAAAAAAAAATAAAAAAATATATTTTGCAATTTTGAAAAATATATATATATATATATATATTTTGCAATATTTTGCGGCCATGATTTAAAATGCGTATAGTGGAAACACTGTCTAGATATCTCAAGCAGTAAGATAAGTGTATTTTTCTGAGGTAAATTTCTTCAAAGATTTGAAGCTGAGATGTTAAGCTCAAGTTTAAGTAACTAAATCCTCCCATGTGTATTAGTGTGTCAGGGGGGTTTGACCCAACGGTGTACGACGAGGTCAAAACTCAAGTCACTGCTGTTTCAGCTGCCCCCCCCCCCCCCCCCCCCCCCCCATCATCTAGGCTTTAGCCTTCTAATAGATATGAATCTCTGTTCTGACGCTTACCTCTGATTTTAATTGCAGTAGAGGAACGAAAGGTGGAGAGAAGAAGGGAATGAGAGGTAGAGAAAAATAAAGAAGGATCTGTGGGTTCAGAGTTTGAGGAGAGACAAAGTGAGGGCGGGAACTGGAAGATGTTTCCAATTAATGGTTGAAAAAGTGGTGGTCAGCGGGAGAGGAAATGAAAGAATAAATTGGCTGGTTTGATTTGTATGTTTTTTTTCTTCCTCCCGTTTTCCCCAGTTTCCCTCGCTCTGTCCCTCGCTCTGTCCCTCCTGTCCTATTTGCGGACGGTCTACCGGCTTCTGTGAAAAGAGGGAATAAAATTGGAGACAGTGAATAGGTCAGCCCTATTCTGAGTCTGAATAATGGCGCAAATGGGGCATGAATGAGAAAATGGTGGTACATGAAAGTCAAATAGTTAGTGAAAGAACTAATTGCCTGTACATGAAAAGAATAAAGTGGAATCGGTCTGTTTTAAGGATAGATGATGCAAAGGAAATGGGGTGAGGGTTATTGATTAAAGGAGAGGGTGAATGAAGGGAAAGAGGGATGGCTCCATTAGAGGAGTGGAAGAGAGGGGAAATGAGGAGCTGGTTGAGGGATGAAGGAGTGCAGCTGGGGTAGGGTATGTCTGATTCTTGACAGTACAGCTGACCTGGGTTCAAGTAGTATTTGCTTTCTTTCATATACTTTGGCTGTGCTTGATTGAGCTTGCCTGGCACAATGGAAGCAATGGGAAAAGTCACAAAGGAGCAAACCCCACCCATCTGCAAACCCTGTCCAACTCCACGTAGCTCAATAAAATGCTCAGTAGTATTTGAACCCAGGTCTGGAATACAGTATTTCTGGTCGCTGGTCTGTCCGGAGGCGGAGGCAGTAATCAGGTTCCAATTCCACCACAGCAGCTCTGTGCAGCAGACCAGACCAGGCAGGGGGACACAGTTCCTTTAATCAGAACACTGGGCAGTTTGATTAGCTAGGTCTGGAACGGATGCCTGGTCTGTCAGCACTGCAGGAGGCATTATTAACGCTTGTCACTTGTTACCACAGCCACAAAGTCAAAATTGTCTATATCCTAAAAATGCATGCTGTTTGTTTAACTTAATTTAAGGTTAGGCATACGTTTAAAAGTGTGGTTAAGGTTAGGCATAAGGTTAGAAGTGTGGTTAAGGTTAGGGTTAGGTTTTAAGAAGTGACATTTTAGACATGAGGTTTTAGAGAACGTTTTTAAAACTGTAATTGTATTTCCTGGATAAAGAAAGTGTTTTATTGAACCTGTATTACGTTTAGAGAGGATAATGAAAACCAAGAACGAATACATTTATTTTAATAGTGATTGATGAAGGAATGAAGGGGAGATTTCTACCACTGATCGATGACCCTTGAGTTAGTACTACAATTAGTAGTACAACCATCACGGCAATGTGACATTAAAGTTATATCATCTATCAATCATCTATATCAAAGTCATGTGATCTATAGGAAAAATAAGCAGCGGGAGAAAGCCAGTTTAAACAATTTCTACAGGACTGGTACTCATCATAACATACTTATGGCCCCAGTGAGCACATGGAATTTGAGAGGGAGGGAGGGAGGGAGGGAGGAAGGGAGGGAGGGAGGAAGGGAGAGAGGGAGGGAGAGCGCAATTGTTCCCATATGTGCTCATTGACACCTGATACACAGTCCTGGTGGGTGAAACAACATTCTCTCTGAGTGACACAGATGTGCTCTCTGTCTGGTTAAGCTCCGCTCGCTAATACGTAAGGAGAATGGGAGTGAGAAGGCTCCTGTGTTTTTATTGGGAGAGGGACATTAAATAGATTCATAAATCCACCATATTTTGAGGCAGATGCTGACTGGGTCTTTTTTGGAGACGTCTTCTGTCTGTCTCAGAGTGTCTAATAGGACTACCACCTTTCATTGTAAATCACATCACATTTTTATACCTGCCTTGTTATTACAGGATCATCCTTCTTTGGGGGGAGATCTCCACTTTCCCTCCCTCACTTAGAGAGAAGTCCCTCCCTCACTTAGAGAGAAGTCCCTCCCTCACTTAGAGAGAAGTCCCTCCCTCACTTAGAGAGAAGTCCCTCCCTCACTTAGAGAGAAGTCCCTCCCTCACTTAGAGAGAAGTCCCTCCCTCACTTAGAGAGAAGTCCCTCCCTCACTTAGAGAGAAGTAGGCTACTCACTCACTCACTCCGACTGAGAGTTGTGACTGTTTCCCCAACTGTACAGACCAGTCTTTCCTCTCTCTTCATAATTCTACGTTTTGTCATCAACACCTGTATTATTATTCGCCTCACAATTTAATGATGTCATTTCCCGTCACTTCCAAAGTACCTCTCCCGTTGAATTGGTCTGTCTGTGACCCCAAATGACCCCATCGTTGAGGCAGGTGAGCCCTGTCCTCCTCTCTTCCTCTCTACGTCCCCCTTCAGACCCTCCAAGTCACGCACCATCACTCTCTCCCTCCTTCTTCACTCCCTCTCTTCCTGAGAGTGGATTCCTAAAACTCAGAGCTCTGTGTTTCTCTTTGTTCTGCTGCTAAGGAAAACATACCACTCGTTCCTCTGGACAGCCTGATGTCCAGATGCTGTGTCCTCTGTGGGCCCTGTGGTGTCAGCAGCAGCTCAGCCGCAACCCTGCTCTCTGTGGTTCCTGTGGTGTCACCTGCAGCCCTGCTCTATGTAGGCCCTGTGGTGTCAGCAGCAGCTCTACTCTCTGTGGGCCCTGTGGTGTCAGCAGCAGCCCTGCTCTCTGTGGGCCCTGTGGTGTCAGCAGCAGCCCTGCTCTCTGTGGGCCCTGTGGTGTCAGCAGCAGCCCTGCTCTCTGTGGGCCCTGTGGTGTCAGCAGCAGCCCTGCTCTCTGTGGGCCCTGTGGTGTCAGTAGAAGCCCTGCTCTCTGTGGGCCCTGTGGTGTCAGCAGCAGCCCTGCTCTCTGTGGGCCCTGTGGTGTCAGCAGCAGCCCTGCTCTCTGTGGGCCCTGTGGTGTCAGTAGAAGCCCTGCTCTCTGTGGGCCCTGTGGTGTCAGTAGAAGCCCTGCTCTCTGTGGGCCCTGTGGTGTCAGCAGCAGCCCTGCTCTCTGTAGGCTGAGTGGCCGACAGGCAAGAACCCCTACCCTAAATCTGAAACACCGTTTTTGGGGAGACAGGAGGGAGACTGGGAAGAAAGGGGGAGCTCCATAGCCTGATGGATAGCCCAGGGCACCCCTGGCCTCAGTGTCCCTCCCACACACACATACACACATACACACCTGCACAACCACTGCCGCTGCTGTCAGCGAGCGCTGCTGAATTATGACATCACCATGTGTCTGAGACTCTGTCAGGCACGCGTGCCATCAGATCTAGTATGGACAATGGACACAGTGACATCATCACCGTCAGACTGTTAGATGTAGGGCTAGCGTGTGTGTGTGTGTGTGTGTGTGTGTGTGTGTGTGTGTGTGTGTGTGTGTGTGTGTGTGTGTGTGTGTGTGTGTGTGTGTGTGTGTGTGCACAGTGTTCTGTTTGATATTACTGCCGTTTATTTGCCTTCAACCCTGGAGCTGTCTGTTGAAAGCTGCTGTCATGGTAAATCACATTGTCTCTGTCTCAAATTGCACACTTCTCTGCACTGCTTTTGATCCGATCCCAAGGGCCCATAGTGCTCTGGTCAAAAGTAGTGCACTACGTAGGGAATAGGGTGCCATTTGGGATGCAGGTATACTCTACAGGTCAGACAGAGGGTAATCTCTGCACCCAGAATGGAATCTTGCGTGTACGTAACTCTGTCACAAGAGCCTAGACACAGGGTGACATCTGGCTGAGACTGCCCTCTAGTCTACTCTGTCATTTAGGTCAAGGCACGTTTTTTTAGATTTGATGTAAGGCATATGTTTCCAAGGCTATATCTTTAGGCCTGTTCTCTTTTTATCAGTATGTGACTTTAACTGAGGAAAATGAGAGAAGAGATCACGACAGTGCCCTGTGTGTGTGTGTGTGTGTGTGTGTGTGTGTGTGTGTGTGTGTGTGTGTGTGTGTGTGTGTGTGTGTGTGTGTGTGTGTGTGTGTGTGTGTGTGTGTGTGTGTGTGTGTGCTAGTGCATCTTGGCGTCATTGTCTGGCCTGCGCCATTGGGCATCTTCCCCAGCTCAGGCCTGAGAGTATCCTAACTACACTGAGCCAAAAACAAGGCATTTCGTTTATTAAGTCATTTAGTTGCTGTGGGACTTTGACATGGAGTGGCTGTCTGTCAGTTATTACTAAGTCATTTAGTTGCTGTGGGACTTTGACATGGAGTGGCTGTCTGTCAGTTATTACGAAGTCATTTAGTTGCTGTGGGACTTTGACATGGAGTGGCTGTCAGTTATTACTAAGTAATTTAGTTGCTGTGGGACTTTGACATGGAGTGGCTGTCAGTTATTACTAAGTCATTTAGTTGCTGTGGGACTTTGACATGGAGTGGCTGTCTGTCAGTTATTACGAAGTCATTTAGTTGCTGTGGGACTTTGACATGGAGTGGCTGTCAGTTATTACTAAGTAATTTAGTTGCTGTGGGACTTTGACATGGAGTGGCTGTCAGTTATTACTAAGTCATTTAGTTACTGTGGGACTTTGACATGGAGTGGCTGTCAGTTATTACTAAGTAATTTAGTTACTGTGGGACTTTGACATGGAGTGGCTGTCAGTTATTACTAAGTAATTTAGTTACTGTGGGACTTTGACATGGAGTGGCTGTCTGTCAGTTATTACGAACTCATTTAGTTGCTGTGGGACATTGACATGGAGTGGCTGTCTGTCAGTTATTACTAAGTCATTTAGTTGCTGTGGGACATGTCCGTTATTACAACAACAGATAGAGCTGATAGATGGTACGTTAAACACAATGAGACAGTTGTGTTGACGGTTCTCCTATATTAAAACAGCTTGTATCATACACTGGTACACAGTGGCTGCCAGTGAGCATGAGGGCCAACACTGCTGCTTTCAGACAACACTGTCCTAACGTTATGGCAACATTCAACACCAACCAAGAGAAGGTACTGTACAATAGTATAAGGCATTGTCAAGGTACTGTACAATTTGAAACATTCCCCTTTCATTGTGGCTGTGGTGTGTATCTTACTAAGGAGTTATCATCTCTGTCTTTGTTTAGTGTCCACGTTGCTTAAGAAATATCTGGCTTGGTATGTGTTTAATAGTCCTCCAGTCAATGGAGTTATTTGGACCCCTACCAAGACCCCAACACTTCTGCTGAGTTCTCCATATACCTCACAGCTGGTGTTGGATACTAGACCCCAACACTTCTGCTGAGTTCTCCATATACCTCACAGCTGGTGTTGGATACTAGACCCCAACACTTCTGCTGAGTTCTCCATATACCTCACAGCTGGTGTTGGATACTAGACCCCAACACTTCTGCTGAGTTCTCCATATACCTCACAGATGGTGTTGGATACGAGGCCTGGTATGCTGCTCCAAGAGACAGTACATCTGAGGATTTCCTTTAAAGACCGCTCTATTGAAGTGTGTGTGTGTGTGTGTGTGGCAAATTATACACGCTTCACAGTCAGGTGTAATACATCTAACTTTAACCTTGATGGTGGCCCAAACACACAATCAAACCTGTAACCTTGATGATAATGATATATGCACTTCATGCTACATTGATATGGACAGGACCATGGTAGGAGCAGCTACACACACACACACACCCACACAGAGCCTTGGCCTGGTGTATTGAACTGGCTCAAGCCCTTTTGTTTTGGTTGGGCCATGTGTGGTGTGATGGCCCAGGGGAGAGGGAGAGGACCGACTGGGATTCCTTTCCATTGAAATCAATAGAGAACACATTTCCAAAGTGTAACTAACGTCCACCTCCCTGTACCGACCTATCCTCCCGCAAGGCCTTGAGCTTCTACAATCTGTCAATTCTCACATTTCTTTACAGGCTGAATTACTGTGCAACCAACCAGATCTATAAATGGCTGAAGGATTGTGTGTTTGTGAGTGCACATTAGTGTGTTTTGTCTATTTGATTGTGTGTGTGTGTGTGTGTACACGTGTGTACTTCTCTACTTGTGTGTGTCATTTGTCCTCTGTATGTAACCGGTGGAGAAGAGCCATGGAGAGAAAAACGCAATGAAGCTTTTAAATGAAGAAGTAAAGATGAACCAGACCATGTTTCTATCCCCTTCAGCAGTTGATCCCCAAACCACAAGGCTGGGAGTGTGGTGAGGGAGACGTCAGAGAGGGGGGAGAGCAGGGAGGAGGGGAAGTGGGCTTTTAATTAGACCTGATAGGGCCCATATGTGTGATGGGTCCCACCCTGCACATGGGAGAGCTCTTTGAGCAGAGGTTTATGTCTCATTTTCACCCCTGTTTTCTTCAACCTGTTGGTTCAGTCTCATATGTGATGGATGACCTTGGGGACTGCCACACATTCTAAAACGGGAATCTTCCCACAGTGAGTCCTGGCCTGACGCTCAAACTTTAATCTAGAAGCTCTGCACTACACGGCAGCTCAGATTTTACCCCAGGTTTGTTTTTTCTTTCCTCTACTTGCACCCCCTGTTTTCTTAAACCTGTTGGTTCAGTCCCATACATGACAAAAAGCCTTGGGATTCAACCATTTTCTTGAATGAGGGGTTCCCACAGTTGACAGTGAGAGGCCTTGTCACTCTAACTACACGGCAGCTCGGGTATTCCACGTGTTTGTTTTTCCTCTGCCTTGCAGCGAGGTGATTAGTGTCGCTGTGCGAGCGCCCGGGCGACGACTGCCCTCTTTAGAGATGTCACCACACACAGCACACACACGTGTCAACCCTCTTCTTGTTGTTGCACAGCTGTGGTGTCACGCTCCTCCAAGGGTTGGCACGGCGACAGACGGGTGGTAAAAAACGACAACAGTAATTTGGGGGGGGGGACAAGCCCAGCGGCTTGCTCTGTGGAAACTTCCACTGAGCCTGTTAACTCAAAGCCCAGAGGAGGCTCTCAGCGTAACTGGAGTACACACACACACACACACACACACACACACACACACACACACACACACACACACACACACACACACACACAGAAATGCAGGCAGACATGGGAAGACACACACATGGATGAGCACGGACGGACGGACGGACGCATGCATGCATGCACAGGGGGCTTGTCTGTGTTTTTCAGACTTAAAGATCTGTGTCATTAGGCCAACCTAACCTCTGTTGTTCGTCACCCTTCCAGTTCCCTGACCCCATATCAATGTCAGGGGAGCAGCAGCCCGAGGAACATTCCAGCAACGTTGTTTTGACATCAGTTTCCACCGAAGATCTTTAGGCATGTTGTGACAACTACTGTAACGTTAAACTAACTTCAGCTGTTAGTCACTCTTCCTCTTCCCTGTATCAGTGTCAAGGGAGCAGGAACCATGTCTAACATTCTCACAACATTGTTATGACACCTAAGCTACTGTGCCGTTACGCAAAAGCTAAGCTCAGTTGTTACATCCTTCCTCTTCCCTGACCCTGTGTCAGTTTCAGGGCAGCCCTGTCTAACAGTATCTTATGTTGCAACAATGTTGTTCTAACAATGTTGTTTTGACACCAATTTCCATGGTAGCAGTGTTTCAGTAACATAGAGACTCTGTCGTAGCAGTAATAGAACCTGGTGTCGGGGGCAGAAGTCACCTAGTCTGGTTCAACAACAATAACAAGCCTTTCATTCATTATTTCATTTGGACAAGTCCTGGTTTGTCCTCTGTGGATCTCTCACACGCAGCACTAGAGAACAGTCTCTTGTTTCCCCTCCACTTTGGATGAGTCAGTCTGTCAATCACTCTGTCGTCACTGTCCTCTCCAGGCTGTCCTCTCCAGGCTGTCCTCTCCAGGCTGTCCTCTCCAGGCTGTCCTCTCCAGGCTGTCCTCTTTTGAGACGATCTCTCATTGTTTGTCATTATCTTAATGTTGATCTCACACACCGTCCTTCGCTGTCAACAACACGTTTATCAGCAAGACGCCTAGTAGTAGTATAGTCTTCCTCTACTACTGTAACTGTGACGTCTTCATCTACTACTGTACCTGTGACGTCTTCACCTCTACTACTGTAACTGTGATGTCTTCACCTCTACTACTGTAACTGTGACGTCTTCACCTCTACTACTGTACCTGTGACGTCTTCACATCTACTACTGTAACTGTGACGTCTTCATCTACTACTGTAACTGTGACGTCTTCATCTACTACTGTACCTGTGACGTCTTCACCTCTACTACTGTACCTGTGACGTCTTCACCTCTACTACTGTACCTGTGACGTCTTCACCTCTACTACTGTACCTGTGACGTCTTCACCTCTACTACTGTACCTGTGACGTCTTCATCTACTACTGTACCTGTGACGTCTTCACCTCTACTACTGTAACTGTGACGTCTTCACCTCTACTACTGTAACTGTGACGTCTTCACCTCTACTACTGTAACTGTGACGTCTTCATCTACTACTGTACCTGTGACGTCTTCACCTCTACTACTGTAACTGTGACGTCTTCACCTCTACTACTGTAACTGTGACGTCTTCATCTACTACTGTACCTGTGACGTCTTCATCTACTACTGTACCTGTGACGTCTTTATCTACTACTGTAACGTCTTCATCTACTACTGTACCTGTGACGTCTTCACCTCTACTACTGTAACTGTGACGTCTTCACCTCTACTACTGTAACTGTGACGTCTTCATCTACTACTGTACCTGTGACGTCTTCATCTACTACTGTACCTGTGACGTCTTTATCTACTACTGTAACGTCTTCATCTACTACTGTAACTGTGACGTCTTCACCTCTACTACTGTAACTGTGACGTCTTCATCTCTACTACTGTAACTGTGACGTCTTCACCTCTACTACTGTAACTGTGACGTCTTCACCTCTACTACTGTAACTGTGACGTCTTCATCTACTACTGTACCTGTGACGTCTTCACCTCTACTACTGTAACTGTGACGTCTTCACCTACTACTGTAACTGTGACGTCTTCACCTCTACTACTGTAACTGTGACGTCTTCACCTCTACTACTGTAACTGTGACGTCTTCATCTACTACTGTACCTGTGACGTCTTCATCTACTACTGTACCTGTGACGTCTTTATCTACTACTGTAACGTCTTCATCTACTACTGTAACTGTGACGTCTTCACCTCTACTACTGTAACTGTGACGTCTTCATCTCTACTACTGTAACTGTGACGTCTTCACCTCTACTACTGTAACTGTGACGTCTTCATCTACTACTGTACCTGTGACGTCTTCACCTCTACTACTGTACCTGTGACGTCTTCACCTCTACTACTGTAACTGTGACGTCTTCACCTCTACTACTGTAACTGTGACGTCTTCACCTCTACTACTGTAACTGTGACGTCTTCATCTACTACTGTACCTGTGACGTCTTCACCTCTACTACTGTAACTGTGACGTCTTCACCTACTACTGTAACTGTGACGTCTTCACCTCTACTACTGTACCTGTGACGTCTTCACCTCTACTACTGTACCTGTGACGTCTTCACCTCTACTACTGTAACTGTGACGTCTTCACCTCTACTACTGTAACTGTGACGTCTTCACCTCTACTACTGTAACTGTGACGTCTTCATCTACTACTGTACCTGTGACGTCTTCACCTCTACTACTGTAACTGTGACGTCTTCACCTCTACTACTGTAACTGTGACGTCTTCACCTCTACTACTGTAACTGTGACGTCTTCATCTACTACTGTACCTGTGACGTCTTCACCTCTACTACTGTAACTGTGACGTCTTCACCTACTACTGTAACTGTGACGTCTTCACCTCTACTACTGTACCTGTGACGTCTTCACCTCTACTACTGTAACTGTGATGTCTACATCTACTACTGTAACTGTGACGTCTTCACCTCTACTACTGTAACTGTGACGTCTTCATCTACTACTGTACCTGTGACGTCTTCACCTCTACTACTGTACCTGTGACGTCTTCACCTCTACTACTGTAACTGTGACGTCTTCACCTCTACTACTGTACCTGTGACGTCTTCACCTCTACTACTGTAACTGTGACGTCTTCATCTACTACTGTAACTGTGACGTCTTCATCTACTACTGTAACTGTGACGTCTTCATGTACTACTGTAACTGTGACGTCTTCATCTACTACTGTAACTGTGACGTCTTCATCTACTACTGTAACTGTGACGTCTTCATCTACTACTACTGTACCTGTGACGTCTTCACCTCTACTACTGTAACTGTGACGTCTTCACCTCTACTACTGTACCTGTGACGTCTTCATCTACTACTGTACCTGTGACGTCTTCACCTCTACTACTGTACCTGTGACGTCTTCACCTCTACTACTGTAATTGTGACGTCTTCACCTCTACTACTGTAACTGTGACGTCTTCATCTACTACTACTGTAACTGTGACGTCTTCATCTACTACTGTAACTGTGACGTCTTCACCTCTACTACTGTACCTGTGACGTCTTCATCTACTACTGTACCTGTGACGTCTTCATCTACTACTGTAACTGTGACGTCTTCACCTCTACTACTGTACCTGTGACGTCTTCATCTACTACTGTAACTGTGACGTCTTTATCTACTACTGTAACGTCTTCATCTACTACTGTAACTGTGACGTCTTCACCTCTACTACTGTACCTGTGACGTCTTCATCTCTACTACTGTAACTGTGACGTCTTCATCTACTACTGTACCTGTGACGTCTATCTACTACTGTAACGTCTTCATCTACTACTGTAACTGTGACGTCTTCACCTCTACTACTGTAACTGTGACGTCTTCATCTCTACTACTGTAACTGTGACGTCTTCACCTCTACTACTGTAACTGTGACGTCTTCATCTACTACTGTACCTGTGACGTCTTCACCTCTACTACTGTAACTGTGACGTCTTCACCTACTACTGTAACTGTGACGTCTTCACCTCTACTACTGTACCTGTGACGTCTTCACCTCTACTACTGTAACTGTGATGTCTACATCTACTACTGTAACTGTGACGTCTTCACCTCTACTACTGTAACTGTGACGTCTTCATCTACTACTGTAACTGTGACGTCTTCATCTACTACTGTAACTGTGACGTCTTCATCTACTACTGTACCTGTGACGTCTTCACCTCTACTACTGTACCTGTGACGTCTTCACCTCTACTACTGTAACTGTGACGTCTTCACCTCTACTACTGTACCTGTGACGTCTTCACCTCTACTACTGTAACTGTGACGTCTTCATCTACTACTGTAACTGTGACGTCTTCATCTACTACTGTAACTGTGACGTCTTCATCTACTACTGTAACTGTGACGTCTTCATCTACTACTGTAACTGTGACGTCTTCATCTACTACTGTAACTGTGACGTCTTCATCTACTACTGTAACTGTGAGGTCTTCATCTACTACTGTAACTGTGACGTCTTCATCTACTACTACTGTACCTGTGACGTCTTCATCTACTACTGTAACTGTGACGTCTTCACCTCTACTACTGTACCTGTGACGTCTTCATCTACTACTGTACCTGTGACGTCTTCACCTCTACTACTGTACCTGTGACGTCTTCACCTCTACTACTGTAATTGTGACGTCTTCACCTCTACTACTGTAACTGTGACGTCTTCATCTACTACTACTGTAACTGTGACGTCTTCATCTACTACTACTGTAACTGTGACGTCTTCATCTACTACTGTAACTGTGACGTCTTCACCTCTACTACTGTACCTGTGACGTCTTCATCTACTACTGTAACTGTGACGTCTTCATCTACTACTGTAACTGTGACGTCTTCACCTCTACTACTGTACCTGTGACGTCTTTATCTACTACTGTAACGTCTTCATCTACTACTGTAACTGTGACGTCTTCACCTCTACTACTGTACCTGTGACGTCTTCATCTCTACTACTGTAACTGTGACGTCTTCATCTCTACTACTGTAACTGTGACGTCTTCACCTCTACTACTGTAACTGTGACGTCTTCATCTCTACTACTGTACCTGTGACGTCTTCATCTACTACTGTAACTGTGACGTCTTCACCTCTACTACTGTACCTGTGACGTCTTCATCTCTACTACTGTAACTGTGACGTCTTCATCTCTACTACTGTAACTGTGACGTCTTCATCTCTACTACTGTACCTGTGACGTCTTCATCTCTACTACTGTAACTGTGACGTCTTCATCTCTACTACTGTAACTGTGACGTCTTCACCTCTACTACTGTAACTGTGACGTCTTCACCTTTACTACTGTAACTGTGACGTCTTCACCTCTACTACTGTACCTGTGACGTCTTCATCTCTACTACTGTAACTGTGACGTCTTCACCTCTACTACTGTACCTGTGACGTCTTCACCTCTACTACTGTAACTGTGACGTCTTCATCTACTACTGTAACTGTGACGTCTTCACCTCTACTACTGTAACTGTGACGTCTTCATCTACTACTGTAACTGTGACGTCTTCATCTACTACTGTATCTGTGACGTCTTCACCTCTACTACTGTAACTGTGACGTCTTCATGTACTACTGTACCTGTGACGTCTTCATCTACTACTGTAACTGTGACGTCTTCACCTCTACTACTGTAACTGTGACGTCTTCACCTCTACTACTGTAACTGTGACGTCTTCACCTCTACTACTGTAACTGTGACGTCTTCACCTCTACTACTGTACCTGTGACGTCTTCACTTCTACTACTGTACCTGTGACATCTTCACCTCTACTACTGTAACTGTGACGTCTTCACCTCTACTACTGTAACTGTGATGTCTACATCTACTACTGTAACTGTGACGTCTTCACCTCTACTACTGTAACTGTGACGTCTTCACCTCTACTACTGTAACTGTGATGTCTACATCTACTACTGTAACTGTGACGTCTTCACCTCTACTACTGTACCTGTGACGTCTTCACCTCTACTACTGTAACTGTGATGTCTACATCTACTACTGTAACTGTGACGTCTTCACCTCTACTACTGTAACTGTGACGTCTTCATCTACTACTGTACCTGTGACGTCTTCACCTCTACTACTGTAACTGTGACGTCTTCACCTCTACTACTGTAACTGTGACGTCTTCACCTCTACTACTGTAACTGTGACGTCTTCATCTACTACTGTAACTGTGACGTCTTCATCTACTACTGTAACTGTGACATCTTCATCTACTACTGTAACTGTGACGTCTTCATCTACTACTTTAACTGTGACGTCTTCATCTACTACTGTAACTGTGACGTCTTTATCTACTACTGTAACTGTGACGTCTTCATCTACTACTGTAACTGTGACGTCTTCATCTACTACTGTAACTGTGACGTCTTCACCTCTACTACTGTAACTGTGACGTCTTCATCTACTACTGTAACTGTGACGTCTTCACCTCTACTACTGTAACTGTGACGTCTTTATCTACTACTGTAACTGTGACGTCTTCACCTCTACTACTGTAACTGTGACGTCTTCACCTCTACTACTGTACCTGTGACGTCTTTATCTACTACTGTAACTGTGACGTCTTCACCTCTACTACTGTACCTGTGACGTCTTTATCTACTACTGTACCTGTGACGTCTTTATCTACTACTGTACCTGTGACGTCTTTATCTACTACTGTAACTGTGACGTCTACATCTACTACTGTAACTGTGACGTCTTCATCTACTACTGTAACTGTGACGTCTTCACCTCTACTACTGTAACTGTGACGTCTTCACCTCTACTACTGTAACTGTGACGTCTTCACCTCTACTACTGTAACTGTGACGTCTTCACCTCTACTACTGTAACTGTGACGTCTTCACCTCTACTACTGTACCTGTGACGTCTTCATCTCTACTACTGTAACTGTGACGTCTTCACCTCTACTACTGTACCTGTGACGTCTTCATCTACTACTGTACCTGTGACGTCTTCACCTCTACTACTGTACCTGTGACGTCTTCACCTCTACTACTGTAACTGTGACGTCTTTATCTACTACTGTAACTGACGTCTTCATCTCTACTACTGTACCTGTGACGTCTTCACCTCTACTACTGTACCTGTGACGTCTTCACCTCTACTACTGTACCTGTGACGTCTTCACCTCTACTACTGTACCTGTGACGTCTTCACCTCTACTACTGTACCTGTGACGTCTTCACCTCTACTACTGTACCTGTGACGTCTTCACCTCTACTACTGTAACTGTGACGTCTTCACCTCTACTACTGTATCTGTGACGTCTTCACCTCTACTACTGTAACTGTGACGTCTTCACCTCTACTACTGTAACTGTGACGTCTTCACCTCTACTACTGTACCTGTGACGTCTTCACCTCTACTACTGTACCTGTGACGTCTTCACCTCTACTACTGTACCTGTGACGTCTTCACCTCTACTACTGTACCTGTGACGTCTTCACCTCTACTACTGTAACTGTGACGTCTTCACCTCTACTACTGTAACTGTGACGTCTTCACCTCTACTACTGTAACTGTGACGTCTTCACCTCTACTACTGTAACTGTGACGTCTTCACCTCTACTACTGTAACTGTGACGTCTTCACCTCTACTACTGTAACTGTGACGTCTTCACCTCTACTACTGTAACTGTGACGTCTTCACCTCTACTACTGTACCTGTGACGTCTTCACCTCTACTACTGTACCTGTGACGTCTTCACCTCTACTACTGTACCTGTGACGTCTTCACCTCTACTACTGTACTTGTGACGTCTTCACCTCTACTACTGTAACTGTGACGTCTTCACCTCTACTACTGTACCTGTGACGTCCATGTTGTTTGAGTCATATTTGCTGTAAAACATCATGACTCTTAGCCATAACAAGTTGCTCAATGTCTCTCCCTCAATGTCTCTCCCTCAATGTCTCTCCCTCAATGTCTCTCCCTCATTGCCTCTCTGTCTGTGACCTTAACCTAATCCAGGTATTCAATCAAACTCTGTGTTCTCCTGTGTGTCTCTACAGAGTGCCCAGGGACTTCAGAGTAACAAGGACTCTCGAATCCTTTGGGTCAAGGACTCTGACCACATACTGACCACTGGCTTCGATCAGGTGACGACATTACTACACACACATTTTTAAGTGTGTGTGTGATTTTGTTTGTTTGTGTGTGACATGATTTTATGTTCAGATGCACGGTCGTGTGTGTGTGTGTGTGTGTTATAAAGTGTATTTATTAAACTACATGATTATGTGTACAGATGCACGGTCGTGTGTGTGTGTGTGTGTGTGTGTTTTAAAGTGTATTTATTAAACTACATGATTATGTGTACAGATGCGGGGTCGGGAGGTGAGACTGTGGGACAGCAGGAAGTTGGGATCCTCTCTGGGCTCTGCCAACCTGGGCACCTCCAATGGGTGAGTACACATTGACCATGCTGTTAGTCTGTCTGTATGTGTTAGGAGTGTGTGTGTGTGGGCCTTGCCATAGGCCTACTCGTGTGTGTGTGTGTGTGTGTGTGTGTGTGTGTGTGTGTGTGTGTGTGTGTGTGTGTGTGTGTGTGTGTGTGTGTGTGTGTGTGTGTGTGTGTGTGTGTGTGTGTGTGTGTGTGTGTGTGTGTGTGTGTGTGTGTGTTGGAGTGTCCAGGAGCCGGCCCCCCACCCAGTTTGCCACGGATGAGAGCTGGATATCTTTGATATGCAGTGTGTCTTTATGTTCAGTGTACATTTACTCTGCAGCCTGTTGTGGTATGAGTACAAACTACACATAAGCCTATGTTTTATGTGTGTGTGGCTTGTGTCTAGGCCCCTACATGTACTAGCCTGTGTCCCAAATGGCACCTTATATTCCCTATGTAGTACACTACTGCTCTGGTCCAAAGTAGCACACTCTATAGGGAATAGCGTTCCATTTAGGACACACCATTTAGGACACAGCCTCAGAATGCTGAGATTTCGGACCCCCCAGACTTATGACAGTACCTCTTTACATTCCGAGCATTTCCTGGGTCCCAAACAGAGGAGCCCCTCTTCCTTCCTCCGTCCTCTCAAAGACAAGTCTGTCTGTCTGGGCAGGGGACGGGTGAGGGGTTATAGGTCATTGTAGCAGTGCGTGCTCACATGTCTGCAAGAAAGCAGGCACACACACTACTATGCTACGTTACTCGCTGGAGGAAGCCTGAGTAGGAATGGACTGTTCCCCATGGTGCGATAAACACACTCACATTGGCCACCAGCCTCTCTCAATCTCTCCTCTGACCTCTCCCAATCCTCCGCTCCCTGCGTTTATTTTTCCAAACGCGTCTGCTGAGGAGCGGAGGAGAGAGGGAGCGTGGCCGGGCTCCAGAGGGAGAGAGAGAACGAGGGAGAAATGGTGCTGGAGTCCCTCTGTGGGCGTGAACCATGCATCTCTTTGTTACTGTAAACAGGTTTGCAGGAGCCAACGACCAACCCTGGCCAGGCGACAAGCGTTTCCTTCTGCATGTGAGTGAGTGAGTGAGTGAGTGAGTGAGTGAGTGAGTGAGTGAGTGATTGGTTCTGATCATCAGTGGTTCTGATCAGTGGTTCTGCTCAGTGGTTCTGGTCCTTGCTTCAGTTCTTCAGGACAGGTGTTTGGCTGGTGCCCCAGGCCCAACCTGTCACACAGTAACTGTACTGTGGAGGTGGATGAGGGGTGTGTGTGTTTGTATAGGCATTGGGTGAGTTTGAGATGTGTGATCTGTGAAGAACTTTACAGGGACAGTTATAGCTAAGTGTGACAGTTCCAGTTCTTTTACTGGTTCAGGACTAGCACACAACACAGAGAGACATTCTCCTCAGAATGCCACTGATCGGAATGTTCCTGCTTTGGGAATCTGTGTTTGTGTGAGAGTCGTTTGGGAGTTTACACAGCAAGAGGCCTGCATATCCATCTACCCTGCCCCTCTCTTTCCGTCTCTTTCCCTCCCTCCCTCCTTTCCTCTCTCCGTTCCTCCCTCCATCCCTTCTTCCATCCACCTCCCTCCCTCCTCCTGCCATTCCCAATGAACAACTCATCTCCATTTCCTGTCAGTTTGACTGTAGAAGATATCAGGCTGCCTGTAAGCCTCTGGATGTCTCTGGAATCTCCTTGTGGTGTCTGATGCTCTCCTCAGCTATTCACTGTAGAAATCAAATATATTTTCAGCTCTCCAAATCAGCTCAATAGTGAACACTCAGATTTCATAAAGTAGTATGCAAAATGTGTTTTGGTAAGTGAAATGTATCCCTTTTTTCCCCCCAAGATGTTTAGAGGACTCTGAACAGCACTATAGTGTTTTCAGTCGTAGCCTACATTGACCACAAGTAGTGGACGTCAGCTCTTTTAGTATTTTTCCTGGGCTTCTAAAATATCCCTATCAAATACTGTTTCATAAGTTATTTTGAGCACATTTGTCTTTATTGAGGTGGAAACAACCTGTTTGAAGAAGAGTTAGGAATGTGTAGTTTTGCTCTGAAACACTGTTTCCAGAGGTATCACACACAATCATTATCTGGGAGCTTGTTATGAGGTTTATGTGTTTGTGTCCTAGTCTCTTCTTTAGGGCGAGGAATGTCTGTTTGCTCAGCCTCTGTTAACTGGTTATGTGGGTGTGATGGGCCTAGGAGACTAGGAGAGGAACACTCTGTGTGAAGAATCTGTCATTGCTGTGAGGACCTCTACTCCTTCTCATCTGGTTACAAGCTGCCACTGTCTTCTCTCTTGCTCTCTCGCTCTCTCTCTCTTTTCTCCCTCCCTCCCTCCCTCCCTCCCTCCCTCCCTCCCTCCCTCCCTCCCTCCCTCCCTCTCTCCCTCCCTCTCTGTCTCTCTGTCTCTCTGTCTCTCTTCTCTACCTCTCTCTCTCTCTCTCTCTCTTCTCTACCTCTCTCTCTCTCTCTCTTCTCTACCTCTCTTCTCTCCCTCTCTCTTCTCTCTCTCTCTTCACTCTCTCTCCCTCTCTTCTCTCTCTCTCTCTCTCTCTCCCTCTCTTCTCTCTCTCTCTCTCTCTCCCTCTCTGTCAAAACATTCTCACTGTCTATCTGACAGACATCAGAAGCACCATCTCTTTCTTTTTCTCCAAAGGAAAAACGTGTTTAACTGTTGCTAGTACTTTTGATTGAACCTAATGTACTTAAGTCAGACATTTGGAATGGACATAATTGTAGCATCCCTTGACCCTTGAACTTTAGCTCAACTGACATGCCATCTTGGAACAGCCACACTTATTGCTTCAACATGTCCATGTATAGCCTAGCAGCTAGCCCAATAGCTTCCCAGTGATTTGACTGATGGTCATGGTGGAGTGCTCTCGTTTGTGGCAGGGGTCCAGTTGCTGTCTCAGTCAGTTGGCTGTCATTCCCAAGGTCACTTCCCCTCCAGATGCTACTAGCCCACACCTGATAGAAAACAGATACCCATATAGCCAATCAGTAGACTGGACAGACTGGCTCAGATGTCTTGTTTCTCTTTCTGTCTGTCGGTCTGTTTGTCTTGCTCTCGTTCTGTCTCCTTCTTTCTCTTTGTCTCTCTTTCCCTCTCCCTCTGCCTTCTCCCTCTCTTTCTTGTTTTCTAGCTCCCCCTCCCACTCTTTTCCTCTCTCTACCCCCTTCCCTTTCTCCATACATCTCACCCTCCATCCTCCTATTCCAAGCCTCTCTGTGCTCCCTGTCCAAACTTCTCTTTCAGACCCAAGCTAATCTCCTTCCTGGTTTCCATCCAGAATAAACTGGCAATTGGGAGTTTAATTGGGGGTAAAATGTAATCACTACTTCCTATTAAATCACAATCATCCCACAGGTCAGCCCGGGTTTTATTTAGATAAATAGTCTGAGCTCTTATTTTGTAATCAGAAAACAGAGGTACAGTAATGCTCCTGGGTTGTGTTCATTTGGCACCAAATGGAAGAAAACGGGCCAAAACGGGAAGGTACTATCTGAACTTGTCCAATGACACACTTGTTTTAGTTTTCCGTTGCACAAGCTTTCACTACAGTGTGCACTAATGAATACAACCATGGTGTATGTGGTGACTTCAGTCTGGGTTGGCTCCAAGCGCAACACATTGAGTGCGTCATCATATTCATTGTTATTCATTGATTGTTATGATCTGTTTCTAGATGGTTGATAACAGGGCTGTGGGGGAGAATGTCTCGTTACTCTACCATGTATTTCCATTGTTTCTCTGTTATTAAATCTCCATGCAGGCTGTTGGCTGTGATATATACCACTAGCGAGAGGGGACACCTAGTGTGGGGTTGTACTGTTGCTCGTGATGAGACACACACATGCACAAACATCCCCTATGACCCTCAAACTCATCTCTGGACCTGGATGCCAGTTCCTCTGTGTGTTTTCATTATTCCCCTTTAACCAGGGACAGATTTAGACCTGGATACCAGTTCCACTGTGTGTTTTCATTGTTCCCCTCTAACCAGGGACAGATTTAGACCTGGATGCCAGTTCCACTGTGTGTTTTCATTGTTCCCCTCTAACCAGGGACAGATTTAGACCTGGATGCCAGTTCCACTGTGTGTTTTCATTGTTCCCCTCTAACCAGGGACAGATTTAGACCTGGATGCCAGTTCCACTGTGTGTTTTCATTGTTCCCCTCTAACCAGGGACAGATTTAGACCTGGATACCAGTTCCACTGTGTGTTTTCATTGTTCCCCTCTAACCAGGGACAGATTTAGACCTGGATACCAGTTCCTCTGTGTGTTTTCATTGTTCCCCTCTAACCAGGGACAGATTTAGACCTGGATACCAGTTCCACTGTGTGTTTTCATTGTTCCCCTCTAACCAGGGACAGAT
Source organism: Salvelinus fontinalis (assembly GCF_029448725.1). NCBI lineage: Eukaryota > Metazoa > Chordata > Actinopteri > Salmoniformes > Salmonidae > Salvelinus > Salvelinus fontinalis. Next base: position 38,519,853 of record NC_074698.1, read on the forward strand.
TTAGACCTGGATACCAGTTCCACTGTGTGTTTTCATTGTTCCCCTCTAACCAGGGACAGATTTAGACCTGGATACCAGTTCCACTGTGTGTTTTCATTGTTCCCCTCTAACCAGGGACAGATTTAGACCTGGATACCAGTTCCACTGTGTGTTTTCATTGTTCCCCTCTAACCAGGGACAGATTTAGATCTGGATACCAGGTGGGTGTAATTAATGATCTGGTAGAACAGAGAACCAGCAGGCTCTGGACCTCGTAGGGTAAGAGTTGAATAGCCCTGCCCTATGGCCTTCATGACTGTTTAAATGAGTTGTAGCTTGATCGCTACCAGTTCTCTCTCTCTTCTGTTCTCATGGTGTATCGTTTTCTGGGTCTAACTCCTCAACATGGCATCACTTCAGGTCTAACTCCTCAACATGGCGTCACTTCAGGTCTAACTCCTCAACACGGCATCACTTCAGGTCTAACTCCTCAACATGGCATCACTTCAGGTCTAACTCCTCAACATGGCGTCACTTCAGGTCTAACTCCTCAACACGGCATCACTTCAGGTCTAACTCCTCAACATGGCATCACTTCAGGTCTAACTCCTCAACATGGCATCACTTCAGGTCTAACTCCCCAACATGGCATCACTTCAGGTCTAACTCCTCAACATGGCATCACTTCAGGTCTAACTCCCCAACATGGCATCACTTCAGGTCTAACTCCTCAACATGGCATCACTTCAGGTCTAACTCCTCAACATGGCATCACTTCAGGTCTAACTCCCCAACATGGCATCACTTCAGGTCTAACTCCTCAACATGGCATCACTTCAGGTCTAACTCCCCAACATGGCATCACTTCAGGTCTAACTCCTCAACATGGCATCACTTCAGGTCTAACTCCTCAACATGGCATCACTTCAGGTCTAACTCCTCAACATGGCATCACTTCAGGTCTAACTCCCCAACATGGCGTCACTTCAGGTCTAACTCCTCAACATGGCATCACTGCAGGTCTAACTCCTCAACATGGCATCACTTCAGGTCTAACTCCCCAACATGGCATCACTTCAGGTCTAACTCCTCAACATGGCATCACTTCAGGTCTAACTCCTCAACATGGCATCACTTCAGGTCTAACTCCTCAACATGGCATCACTTCAGGTCTAACTCCTCAACATGGCATCACTTCAGGTCTAACTCCTCAACATGGCATCACTTCAGGTCTAACTCCTCAACATGGCATCACTTCAGGTCTATCTCCTCAACATGGCATCACTTCAGGTCTATCTCCTCAACATGGCATCACTTCAGGTCTATCTCCTCAACATGGCATCACTTCAGGTCTATCTCCTCAACATGGCATCACTTCAGGTCTAACTCCTCAACATGGCATCACTTCAGGTTTAACTCCTCAACATGGCACTTAAGGGCGCACCTCTGGGTCATGTTCAGTAGGTAACAAATAGAAGAAAATGGTACAAAACAGAGTGATAAGGGGAGGTACTATCTGAGCATGTCCAATAAGAAATGCATTTATTTTCCCACGTTGCAAAACGATTTGCTACATCTGCCTTAATGAAGACAGCCCTGAGTCAGTAGGATAATGAACGTACTCTACCAAACCACACTACTGTGTTGATTCAGAAACCAATCCTGGAAACCAGAGTCAAATATCCTAGCAGTGTATTTATTGGGCCTGAGATTGAGATAAAGAGGGATTTGTCCTTTATTTATTTTTACCACGACTGCTTTTCATTTAATGGACTGTGCTTAATGGGTGTAATCCAAGCATCACGCTGGCTCCTCTCAGGTTGGCCGTGTTGTGTCACAGTTTGGAAGGACTGTTTGCTTTGGAACATCATGGTGTGGACTCTCTTTCTCTCTCTCTCTCTCTCTCTCTTTCTTTCTTTCTTTCTTTCTCTCATTCTTTCTTTCGCTCTTTCTTTCTCTCGTTCGTTCTTTCTTTCTTTCTCTCGTTCGTTCTTTCTTTCTCTCGTTCTTTCTTTCTTTCTCTCGTTCTTTCTCTCTCTGCTCCAGTTAAGCTTTTGGGGAATAGAACTTGGATGAGGAATGATGGCGAAAAATGTTTGTCTCTTTCTTTCTTTGTCCCCCCCCCTCTCTCTCCCCCCCCCCCCCTTTCTCTCTCACTCCGTTCCCCTCCCCCCCTCTCTCTCTCTCCATTCCCCTCCCCCCCTCTCTTTCTCCATAAAGGTAATTATAAAGACTTTAATAGGACCTTCTGGTCTGGTTGTAATCAGTCAATTTTAAAATTGGACTCAATTACAACCAGCTTGTTCAGTAAAAACTGCATGGCGACATCATGGCGATTACCTGGGCTAGCTGTGTTTCCTGTCAGCTTCCTGTTACACACACACACACGCGCGCTGGGTGAGGGGATTGTTGGTACAGGGTTAACTAGGGAGGTGCTAGTGGTGATGCGTAGTGCCTGCACTATATATTAGCTGGTCAATGTGCCATTCAGCTGACAGGGGGATCAGAGAGGGTCATCTGGTTACGATGCAGCAGGACTGAACTGACTCAACTCAGCCAGGCTTCTGGATTTCACCCTCTTAATTGTCTGCAGTCACTGGAATGTTCCGCTCCTCTCAGCACAAACACACTTGTCTTACGCACGCACGGACGGACGGACGGATGGAGACAGGGGCACAGAGACACACAACCAGATGGCGACAGGGGCACAGACACACACACACGAGCGGCCCCACCACACATCACCATATCATCATTCTAACCTCAGTACTATTATGTGTCTCCAGTCTGGACTGACTGATGATGAAAATAGAGTGTTTGACTAGATCGACCTCTGCTGCTGGTTGGACTAGTCTGGACACACTCTTCCTCAGAGGCAGCAGTGCTGAGAGACTTCTCTGTCAGAGCTGTGTGTGTGTGTGGTGGGGGGTTAAGTCTGGGGTTTGGGGGTGGGGGTCTCAGGTTGTGGTTTGGGTTTGGGTTTAGTTGGGTCTAAGTGTGATAGATGAAAGGGTCTTATAGAAGTGAGGGCCGGTGGTTGGTTGAAGGTTTGGGTTTGATTATGGGCCAAGTTGTGTCTTGAATGAAGGGGTCTTATAGAAGTCATGGTTGGGGTTGGGGGAAGTTGGAGTGGGGGTATTTTGGGCGGGGATTCCAGACCTCTCCTGGCCAGCTTTGAGGTGGGACTATGGGACTAGCCCTCTGGGCCTAGTCACTGTGTGTCTAATGTATGCTGGCCGGTGTCGTGGCTGAGACTGCGTGTCTAATGTATGCTGGTAGGTGTCGTGGCTGAGACTGTGTGTGTAATTAATGTATGCTGGTAGGTGTCGTGGCTGAGACTGTGGGTGTAATTAATGTATGCTGGTAGGTGTCGTGGCTGAGACTGTGGGTGTAATTAATGTATGCTGGTAGGTGTCGTGGCTGAGACTGTGTGTGTAATTAATGTATGCTGGTAGGTGCCGTGGCTGAGACTGTGTGTGTAATTTATGTATGCTGGTAGGTGTCGTGGCTGAGACTGTGTGTAATTTATGTATGCTGGTAGGTGTCGTGGCTGAGACTGTGTGTGTAATTACTTGGTGATTACCTGGACCTACCTATTGGTTTTGAATTATTGAAACCAAACGACATGATTTTAATGAAAAGTTTTTTAATAAACATGAAAAGGTGAATGTAAGAAGCTCTTATCATTTCAAATAGGCTCCATGTCATATTAAACAGCATATAAACCCTCTAAATAGGTCAGGAGACAGACAGGGAGCCTAACAAGGAACCAAAATGAATTATTTAGCCTGTATTATACCAATTATTTCAAGGCTACAGCTACAAAGAAATACATTGTGAAGCATTTGGGAGTGTGACACTGGCTGGTAGGGACATAAAGCTCTCAGCATTTAAACAACATTATGTTGTATTAAGTCATTATAGTCTATAAATTGCGCATACAGTCTCTTACTTACTTAGAATTAAATACAAATTCAATTAAAAATGCCTTATTAGGCTCAGTGCCTTTGAATTCATTTTTAGAAACATGAGTTTGTCCAGTCTGTTGCTTCAGGCTCGTGATGGTGTCTGGAGAGCCGGTCAGCAGCAGAGAACTTCCTCTCAGACCTTGCAGAGCCACTGGGGATTCTAAACACCTTCGGGACACTCTTGCCAGTCTGGGCACAGATGCAGAGTTGTTTTTATTACATTTCTATTGGTAGGCCTTAAGTTTTTAGGCAAAATAACCCATATAAAAGGGAATATGCCAGGCCTGTTGGGCCCAAATCAATTATGGCCTGTTGTATAGAAAATAGAACAAAAATGAACAGAACTTTTAAGAACTTTTATTTTTAGTTTGTCAATATTTTGCTAGAATGACACACTTAGTTATCTACCACCTCGTTCCTTTCTGTTAGCATGTGCAGGTAGTAAGTACACCATCATGCTTTAGGGATATGTGTCTTTTCAGATTCCACAATTATTCTCTAGTTGTGGACACTACATCACCACACTCCCTCTCTTCTTTAGTCGTGGACACTACATCACCACACTCCCTCTCTTCTTTAGTCGTGGACACTACATCACCACACTCCCTCTCTTCTTTAGTCGTGGACACTACATCACCGCACTCCCTCTCTTCTTTAGTTGTGGACACTACATCACCACACTCCCTCTCTTCTTTAGTCGTGGACACTACATCACCGCACTCCCTCTCTTCTTTAGTCGTGGACACTACATCACCGCACTACCTCTCTTCTTTAGTTGTGGACACTACATCACCGCACTCCCTCTCTTCTTTAGTAGTGGACACTACATCACCGCACTCCCTCTCTTCTTTAGTCGTGGACAATACATCACCACACTCCCTCTCTTCTTTAGTCGTGGACACTACATCACCACACTCCCTCTCTTCTTTAGTTGTGGACACTACATCACCGCACTCCCTCTCTTCTTTAGTCGTGGACACTACATCACCACACTCCCTCTCTACTTTAGTTGTGGACACTACATCACCACACTCCCACTCTTCTTTAGTTGTGGACACTACATCACCACACTCCCTCTCTTCTTTAGTTGTGGACACTACATCACCACACTCCCTCTCTTCTTTAGTTGTGGACACTACATCACCACACTCCCACTCTTCTTTAGTTGTGGACACTACATCACCACACTCCCTCTCTTCTTTAGTTGTGGACACTACATCACCACACTCCCTCTCTTCTTTAGTCGTGGACACTACATCACCACACTCCCTCTCTTCTTTAGTTGTGGACACTACATCACCACACTCCCTCTCTTCTTTAGTAGTGGACACTACATCACCACACTCCCTCTCTTCTTTAGTCGTGGACACTACATCACCACACTCCCTCTCTTCTTTAGTCGTGGACACTACATCACCGCACTCCCTCTCTTCTTTAGTCGTGGACACTACATCACCACACTCCCTCTCTTCTTTAGTCGTGGACACTACATCACCACACTCCCTCTCTTCTTTAGTCGTGGACACTACATCACCGCACTCCCTCTCTTCTTTAGTCGTGGACACTACATCACCGCACTCCCTCTCTTCTTTAGTAGTGGACACTACATCACCGCACTCCCTCTCTTCTTTAGTCGTGGACACTACATCACCGCACTCCCTCTTCTTTAGTTGTGGACACTACATCACCACACTCCCTCTCTTCTTTAGTTGTGGACACTACATCACCGCACTCCCTCTCTTCTTTAGTTGTGGACACTACATCACCCCACTCCCACTCTTCTTTAGTTGTGGACACTACATCACCACACTCCCTCTCTTCTTTAGTTGTGGACACTACATCACCGCACTCCCTCTCTTCTTTAGTTGTGGACACTACATCACCACACTCCCTCTCTTCTTTAGTCGTGGACACTACATCACCACACTCCCTCTTCTTTAGTTGTGGACACTACATCACCACACTCCCTCTCTTCTTTAGTTGTGGACACTACATCACCACACTCCCACTCTTCTTTAGTTGTGGACACTACATCACCGCACTCCCTCTCTTCTTTAGTTGTGTACACTACATCACCGCACTCCCTCTCTTCTTTAGTTGTGGACACTACATCACCGCACTCCCTCTCTTCTTTAGTTGTGGACACTACATCACCGCACTCCCTCTCTTCTTTAGTCGTGGACACTACATCACCACACTCCCTCTCTTCTTTAGTTGTGGACACTACATCACCACACTCCCTCTTCTTTAGTCGTGGACACTACATCACCGCACTCCCTCTCTTCTTTAGTCGTGGACACTACATCACCACACTCCCTCTCTTCTTTAGTTGTGGACACTACATCACCACACTCCCACTCTTCTTTAGTTGTGGACACTACATCACCGCACTCCCTCTCTTCTTTAGTTGTGTACACTACATCACCGCACTCCCTCTCTTCTTTAGTTGTGGACACTACATCACCACACTCCCTCTCTTCTTTAGTCATGGACACTACATCACCGCACTCCCTCTCTTCTTTAGTCGTGGACACTACATCACCACACTCCCTCTCTTCTTTAGTTGTGGACACTACATCACCACACTCCCTCTTCTTTAGTTGTGGACACTACATCACCACACTCCCTCTCTTCTTTAGTCATGGACACTACATCACCGCACTCCCTCTCTTCTTTAGTTGTGGACACTACATCACCACACTCCCTCTCTTCTTTAGTCATGGACACTACATCACCGCACTCCCTCTCTTCTTTAGTTGTGGACACTACATCACCGCACTCCCTCTCTTCTTTAGTCGTGGACACTACATCACCACACTCCCTCTCTTCTTTAGTCGTGGACACTACATCACCACACTCCCTCTCTTCTTTAGTCGTGGACACTACATCACCACACTCCCTCTCTTCTTTAGTCGTGGACACTACATCACCACACTCCCTCTCTTCTTTAGTCGTGGACACTACATCACCACACTCCCTCTCTTCTTTAGTCGTGGACACTACATCACCACACTCCCTCTCTTCTTTAGTCGTGGACACTACATCACCACACTCCCTCTCTTCTTTAGTCGTGGACACTACATCACCACACTCCCTCTCTTCTTTAGTCGTGGACACTACATCACCGCACTCCCTCTCTTCTTTAGTCATGGACACTACATCACCGCACTCCCTCTCTTCTTTAGTTGTGGACACTACATCACCACACTCCCTCTCTTCTTTAGTCGTGGACACTACATCACCACACTCCCTCTCTTCTTTAGTTGTGGACACTAGATCACCACACTCCCTCTTCTTTAGTTGTGGACACTACATCACCACACTCCCTCTCTTGCTATTGGTCCTCATCTTTGTAAGTCACCTTGATTTAGCACCTGTGTGTTTTAGCAGTTTATTTATGAAAATATTTTGAACTCTGAGGGGGGTTAAGGGATTATAGCAGCACAGAAGGGGTTATAGCAGGGGGTTATAGCAGCACAGAAGTAGCCTACAGATGCATGCTTGGCTGGGCATGCACTGAGCTTGTGAAGTGAGCGCTACTGGAGTGGTACTGGAGTCAAATTGGAGTGGCCGAGAAGGCCAACGTTCCAGCCTTTGAGCATCTCACTCCTCGCTCCAGTCAAACTGGGCACTCTCCGCTCCTCTCATATACTCTGGTCTAATGTATGTTGTCCGGTGTCGTGTCTGAGACTGTGTGTCTAATGTATGCTGGGCGGTGTCGTGTCTGAGACTGTGTGTCTAATGTATGTTGTCCGGTGTCGTGCCTGAGACTGTGTGTCTAATGTATGCTGGGCGGTGTCGTGTCTGAGACTGTGTGTCTAATGTATGCTGGGCGGTGTCGTGTCTGAGACTGTGTGTCTAATGTATGCTGGGCAGTGTCGTGTCTGAGACTGTGTGTCTAATGTATGCTGGGCGGTGTCGTGTCTGAGACTGTGTGTCTAATGTATGCTGGGCAGTGTCGTGTCTGAGACTGTGTCTAATGTATGCTGGGCAGTGTCGTGTCTGAGACTGTGTGTCTAATGTATGCTGGGCGGTGTCGTGCCTGAGACTGTGTGACTCTGTCGACATTGCGTTTGTGTGCGCCTTGTGTGTTAACTGGGGTCGGGCACCCGGTATAATCGATCCAAACTCCCATTAATCAGTCTGGATTGAGGCAGAGACCCTCTCTACAATAAAGTAGACCCTCTCTCTCTTCCATAAAGGAGAGAACAGTCCTCCCTCTGACATAAAGGAGAGAACAGTCCTCCCTCTGACATAAAGGAGAGAACAGTCCTCCCTCTGACATAAAGGAGAGAACAGTCCTCCCTTCTTCCCCCTCTGCTTTTTATTTAACTTTTATTTAACTAGGCAAGTCAGTTAGAACAAATTCTTATTTTCAATGACAGCCTAGGAACAGTGGGTTAACTGCCTTGTTCAGGGACAGAACAACAGATTTTTACCTTGTCAGCTCGGGGATTTGATCCAGCAACCTTTCGGTTACTGGTTCAACGCTCTAACCACTAGGCTACCTGCCTCTAACCACTAGGCTACCTGCCTCTAACCACTATGCCTCTAACCACTAGGCTACCTGCCTCTAACCACTAGGCTACCTGTCTCTAACCACTATGCCTCTAACCACTAGGCTACCTGCCTCTAACCACTAGGCTACCTCTCTCTAACCACTAGGCTACCTGCCTCTAACCACTAGGCTACCTGCCTCTAACCACTAGGCTACCTGCCTCTAACCACTAGGCTACCTGCCTCTAACCACTAGGCTACCTGTCTCTAACCACTAGGCTACCTGTCTCTAACCACTAGGCTACCTCTCTCAAACCACTAGGCTACCTCTCTCTAACCACTAGGCTACCTCTCTCCAACCACTAGGCTACCTCTCTCCAACCACTAGGCTACCTGCCTCTAACCACTAGGCTACCTGCCTCTAACCACTAGGCTACCTCTCTCTAACCACTAGGCTACCTCTCTCTAACCACTAGGCTACCTCTCTCTAACCACTAGGCTACCTCTCTCTAACCACTAGGCTACCTCTCTCTAACCACTAGGCTACCTCTCTCTAACCACTAGGCTACCTCTCTCTAACCACTAGGCTACCTCTCTCTAACCACTAGGCTACCTCTCTCTAACCACTAGGCTACCTGCTGCTCGAATGATGAAATCAAACACAGATGAAGTGCTACTCTGAGGATCAGGGACAGATGCTCCAAACAAGAGCAGTTATGGAACAAGGCAGAAAAAGGAGAAAAGGTTGTGTTATTGTTTGGTCTGTTTTGGCCCAACAGTAGTTAGATCTTTTCTGGAGTTGTTGAAGGAGTTATTTTCTTCTTCTGTGAGCTAGTTTCTGACTGGTGGAGATCCACTGTTTGGTGGGGCTCCACTGTTTGGTGGAGAGTGGTTTACTCAGAAACTCACGGTTGTGGTCAAAAGGTTGGTGAGCAGATCGGAGCCGGTGAGCTCAAGGTTAGGTTTTATAAATCCCAGGTGGGGGGGTTGCGGTAGGGGGGGGGGACCACGCGCTCCGTCAGAGGAACCTGAACTTGGAACGTGGTCCAGGCGTTCTGACAGTTGAAATGCGGTCCGTGAAGTATGGTAGTCATTTGGGATTTTAGCATACGGTCGGCTGGATGGGTGGGGGTTTAGGACAGGAATAGAGACGTCGACTCGGTGTGGGTTTATGGGCTTTTCAGTGGAAACTCGTGTGCCGATCCCGAAACTACCCCAACCTCCCCCTGCAGTGTCCTCCCCCCTCGGCCTTCCTCCTCTCCCCATGTGCTGGAGCAGGAGAGTGAAAAGTCCCATTATTATTCCAGAGCATGAGTAAGCCTTCAAAAATGCCCCCTTCTTTTTTACCTGGCCATCTCTTCCTCCCTAACTCCCTCTCTTCCTCCGCCTGAATTCAGCTTCTGTCTGGGATTTAAATCAAGTCTCTTTTAGAGAAACAGTGTAATGGAGTCTTTCACCGCCGTTATAAAAATAAAGGGGAAATATGCGACCGGGCGGCTGGCAGGGTTAAATCGCTAATATAATTCTCCCAGGGGTTTGATTTTATCCCGCAGGTATTTGCGCAGCGTCCCTAGCATAAAGAAGGAGCTCTTTTGTTTGAACTTGCCACAGAAGGAAAAATAAGAAAAAGTCCCTCCCTCCCTCCCTCCCTCCCTCCCTCCCTCCTTTACCTTTGAGGCTATATTGTATTTGATGGTTTGGATGATGATTCCTCACAGATAGTGCAGTTGGAAGCATTGGTCTCATGGCAGCTATTATCCTGACGTGGCAGGTTAAAATGGCTTAATGCTGTGAAGGTAATTGGTTATAAATGACTCACACACTGGCTGGATCTGGAAGGCTGCTCTGGGCTCTCCTAGTAGGTCTGTGTCTGTTTCTTACTGTCTGGATCTGGGAGGCTGCTCTGGGCTCTCCTAGCAGGTCTGTGTCTGTTTCTTACTGTCTGGATCTGGGAGGATGCTCTGGGCTCTCCTAGCAGGTCTGTGTCTGTTTCTTACTGTCTGGATCTGGGAGGCTGCTCTGGGCTCTCCTAGTAGGTCTGTATCTGTTTCTTACTGTCTGGATCTGGGAGGCTGCTCTGGGCTCTCCTAGTAGGTCTGTGTCTGTCTCTTACTGTCTGGATCTGGGAGGCTGCTCTGGGCTCTCCTGGTAGGTCTGTTTCTTTCTTATCTAGTGATTGTATTTCTAGCTCCCGACTCCTCAGACTTTCCCCAACATGGCTGACGCAATTATTGATGGTGACACACCGTGACACGCAACAATTCACCAGGGGAATAGGATAAAAGCAGTCGGACTGCTCCATACTCTAATTCACATATAAATGATTGTATTTAGTCATCCCACGTCTCTCCAATATAAATTAATCTTTAAACTCACAATCACTTTCACGCACCGTGCCATACTTATGGAATAGGTATTTTCTATCCTCTCCTCTGCTCCATCCCTAGTCCCTTTCAGCACTCTCCCTCTCTCCTCTTTCCTCCCTCTCCTCTTTCCTCCCTCTCCTCTTTCCTCCCTCTCTCCTCTTTCCTCCCTCTCTCTCCTCCCTCTCTCTCCTCCCTCTCTCTCCTCTTTCCTCCCTCTCTCCCTCCTCTTTCCCCCCTCTCTCCCTCCTCTTTCCCCCCTCTCTCCTCTTTCCTCGCTCTCTCCTATTCTCTCCCCTGAGTGTGTATTTAGTAGCTGATCTGTGAGATCGATGTGAATAGGAGGGTTGGCAGAGAAGTTCTGAAGTGAAATCAGCACCAGGTCCTTATATACACACACACACGCACACACACACACACACACACACACACACACACACACACACACACACACACACACACACACACACAGACACAGACACAGGCACAGACACACAGACACTTATTCACAACACATGGACAAGACACACACACACAGACACACTTATTCACAACACATGGTCACGACACACACACACACACATATTCACAACACATGGAGGCAATGCAAGGCGATACCATTAAACAGGCAAACAGGCCAGCCCAATGATGTATCAGTGCAAAGAGAGTGTGTGTAGGCCTGTAGCTTTTTCCTTCCTGCCTTATCATCGTTCAGTCTCTTTTTCCTTCCTGCCTTATCATCATTCAGTCTCTTTTTCCTTCCTGCCTTATCATCATTCAGTCTCTTTTTCTTTCCCTGCCTTATCATCATTCAGTCTCTTTTTCTTTCCCTACCTCATCATCATTCAGTCACTTTTTCTTTCCCTACCTCATCATCATTCAGTCACTTTTTCTTTCCCTGCCTTATCGTCATCCAGTCTCTTTTTCTTTCCCTGCCTTATCGTCATTCGGTCTCTTTTTCTTTCCCTGCCTTATCATCATTCGGTCTCTTTTTCTTTCCCTGCCTTATCATCATTCGGTCTCTTTTTCTTTCCCTGCCTTATCGTCATTCGGTCTCTTTTTCTTTCCCTGCCTTATCGTCATTCGGTCTCTTTTTCTTTCCCTGCCTTATCGTCATTCGGTCTCTTTTTCTTTCCCTGCCTTATCATCATTCGGTCACTTTTTCTTTCCCTGCCTTATCGTCATCCAGTCTCTTTTTCTTTCCCTGCCTTATCGTCATCCAGTCTCTTTTTCTTTCTCTGCCTTATCGTCATCCAGTCTCTTTTTCTTTCTCTGCCTTATCGTCATCCAGTCTCTTTTTCTTTCCCTGCCTTATCGTCATCCAGTCTCTTTTTCTTTCCCTGCCTTATCATCATTCGGTCTCTTTTTCTTTCCCTGCCTTATCGTCATTCGGTCTCTTTTTCTTTCCCTGCCTTATCATTCAGTCTCTTTTTCTTTCCCTCTCTGTCGACGTGTCTCTCTTTCCTTCCCTCTCTGTCGATGTGTCTCTCTTTCCCTCTCTCTCTCTCTGTATATACTGAACAAAAATATAAATGCAACATGCAACAATTTCATTGATTTTACTGAGTTGCAGTCAAATGGAATGAATTAATTAGGTCCTATTCTATGGATTTCACATGATTGGGAAGACAGATATGCAGTCCCAAAATGCCATCGATAAAATGCAATTGATGTTTGTTGTCCCTAACTTATGTCTGCCCATACCTTTACCCCACCGCCACCATGGGGCACTCTGTTCACAATGTTGACATCAGCAAACAGCTAACCACACGACGCCATGACGGCGTAGTGTGTTACTAATGGTTTTCTTTGCGACTGTGGTCCCAGCTCTCTTCAGGTCATTGACCAGGTCCTGCCGTGTAGTTCTGGGCTGATCCCTCATCTTCCTCGTGATCATTGATGCCCCACGAGGTGAGATCTTGCATGGAGCCCCAGACCGAGGGTGATTGACCGTCATCTTGAACTTCTTCCATTTTCTAATAATTGCGCCAACAGTTGTTGCCTTCTCACCAAGCTGCTTGCCTATTGTCCTGTAGCCCATCCCAGCCTTGTGCAGGTCTACAATTTTATCCCTGATGTCCTTACACAGCTCTCTGGTCTTGGCCATTGTGGAGAGGTTGGAGTCTGTTTGATTGAGTGTGTGGACAGGTGTCTTTTGTACAGGTAACGAGTTCAAACAGGTGCAGTTAATACAGGTAATGAGTGGAGAACAGGAGGGCTTCTTAAAGAAAAACGAACAGGTCTGTGAGAGCCGGAATTCTTACTGGTTGGTAGGTGATCAAATACTTATGTCATGCAAATTAATTACTTAAAAATCATACAATGTGATTTTCTGGATTTTTGTTTTAGATTCCATCTCACAGTTTAAGTGTACCTATGATAAAAAATGACGGACCTCTACATGCTTTGTAAGTAGGAAGACCTGCAAAATCGGCAGTGTAGCAAATACTTGTTCTCCCCACTGTGTGTGTGTGTGTTTATATATATACTGCTCCAAAAAATTAAGGGAACACTAAAATAACACATCCTAGATCTGAATGAATGAAATATTATTATTAAATACTTTTTTCTTTACATAGTTGAATGTGCTGACAACAAAATCACACAAAAATTATCAATGGAAATTAAATTTATCAACCCATGGAGGTCTGGATTTGGAGTCACACTCAAAATTAAAGTGGAAAACCACACTACAGGCCGATCCAACTTTGATGTAATGTCCTTAAAACAAGTCAAAATGAGGCTCAGTAGTGTGTGTGGCCTCCACGACCTCCCTACAATGCCTGGGCATGCTCCTGATGAGGTGGCGGATGGTCTCCTGAGGGATCTCCTCCCAGACCTTGACTAAAGCATCCGCCAACTCCTGGACAGTCTGTGGTGCAACGTGGCGTTGGTGGATGGAGCGAGACATGATGTCCCAGATGTGCTCAATTGGATTCAGGTCTGGGGAACGGGCGGGCCATTCCATAGCATCAATGCCTTCCTCTTGCAGGAACTGCTGACACACTCCAGCCACATGAGGTCTAGCATTGTCTTGCATTAGGAGGAACCCAGGGCCAACCGCACCAGCATATGGTCTCACAAGGGGTCTGAAGATCTCATCTCGGTACCTAATGGCAGTCAGGCTACCTCTGGCGAGCACATGGAGGGCTGTGCGGCCCCCCAAAGAAATGCCACCCTACACCATGACTGACTCACCGCCAAACCGGTCATGCTGGAGGATGTTGCAGGCAGCAGAACGTTCGCCACGGCGTCTCCAGACTCTCTGTCACGTCTGTCACATGTGCTCAGTGTGAACCTGCTTTCATCTGTGAAGAGCACAGGGCGCCAGTGGCGAATTTGCCAATCTTGGTGTTCTCTGGCAAATGCCAAACGTCCTGCACGGTGTTGGGCTGTAAGCACAACCCCCACCTGTGGACGTCGGGCCCTCATACCACCCTCATGGAGTCTGTTTCTGACCGTTTGAGCAGACACATGCACATTTGTGGCCTGCTGGAGGTCATTTTGCAGGGCTCTGGCAGTGCTCCTCCTGATCCTCCTTGCACAAAGGCGGAGATAGCGGTCCTGCTGCTGGGTTGTTGCCCTCCTACGGCCTCCTCCACGTCTCCGGATGTACTGACCTGTCTCCTGGTAGCGCCTCCATGCTCTGGACACTACGCTGACAGACACAATAAACCTTCTTGCCACATCTCGCATTGATGTGCCATCCTGGATGAGCTGCACTACCTGAGCCACTTGTGTGGGTTGTAGACTCCGTCTCATGCTACCACTAGAGTGAAAGCACCACCAACATTCAAAAGTGACCAAAACATCAGCCCGGAAGCATAGGAACTGAGAAGTGGTCTGTGGTCACCACCTGCAGAACCACTACTTTATTGGGGGTGTCTTGCTAATTGCCTATACTTTCCACCTGTTGTCTATTCCATTTGCACAACAGCATGTGAAATGTATTGTCAATCAGTGTTGCTTCCTAAGTGGACAGTTTGATTTCACAGAAGTGTGATTGACTTGGAGTTACATTGTGTTGTTTAAGTGTTCCCTTTATTTTTTTGAGCAGTGTATATATATATATATATACTCTATATACCCCCTCTCTCTATACTCCCTCTCTCCATACTCTATCTACTCTCTCTCTATTGAATTTACTTGGACATGTTTTACATTTTAGTCATTTATCAGACAGTCTTATCCAGAGTGACTTAGTCAGTTCATTCAACTTTGGTACTGTGTATGGAAGACAGCAACAGGTAGATTGGGTAAATGTTGCTAAAGCATTAAACCCTAGTTTTAGAAGTCCAAAGTATAATCTGTACCAAATTAGGTTCTCTTTCACTCCTCCCTTTCCCTTCTTTCTGTCTATACACCTCCTTCCCGCTCTTCCCCCTCCCCCTTTCTTACTTCTCAATGCCTCACTGTGTTGTAGTCATAACTGTCTGGAACCGTGTTGTCTGTGCGTGTGGAACTGTGGTGGCGAGGAGCTCCTGTTATAAATGATGCCTTTTGGACGCCAGTCGCCTGTTGAATGGACGCTCTCTCTGCGGTCTCTGAAAAAAGGGAATGGAGGGACGTGTGTTTCCCATTACCAAAGGGTTTCCTCTTCTGCCCTGCTCCCCTGCAACTTGGGCCATACTGCAGTCTGGAGCTGATGCTGAGTGACAGGTTGTCAGTGTGAACTTCATAGACTCATCTGCAATAATACAGACTCACGCAAACACTCACACACATAAGTAAGGAATTCAAACGAGCACACACAGATACACACAGGCAGGGCGAGAGAGAGACAGGCACAGTGTGTTTGAGGGTTATAGGGTTGGTGGGACACTGAGAATACAGAGCAGCTGTACTGACTTACATGGATGCTGCTCTGTATTAAGACAACAAACCAAATCCAACCAACCGCTCGTGCTTCACCAAGCCCCCTTTCAACAAGAGACTAGCCAACCGCTCGTGCTTCACCAAGCCCCCTTTCAACAAGAGACTAGCCAACCGCTCGTGCTTCACCAAGCCCCCTTTCAACAAGAGACTAGCCAACCGCTCATGCTTCACCAAGCCCCCTTTCAACAAGAGACTAGCCAACCGCTCGTGCTTCACCAAGCCCCCTTTCAACAAGAGACTAGCCAACCGCTCGTGCTTCACCAAGCCTCCTTTCAACAAGAGACTAGCCAACCGCTCGTGCTTCACCAAGCCTCCTTTCAACAAGAGACTAGCCAACCGCTCATGCTTCACCAAGCTCCCTTTCAACAAGAGACTAGCCAACCGCTCGTGCTTCACCAAGCCCCCTTTCAACAAGAGACTAGCCAACCGCTCGTGCTTCACCAAGCTCCCTTTCAACAAGAGACTAGCCAGCCACTCATGCTTCACCAAGCCCCCTTTCAACAAGAGACTAGCCAACCGCTCGTGCTTCACCAAGCCCCCTTTCAACAAGAGACTAGCCAGACTCTCGTGCTTCACCAAGCCCCCTTTCAACAAGAGACTAGCCAACCGCTCGTGCTTCACCAAGCTCCCTTTCAACAAGAGACTAGCCAACCGCTCGTCCTTCACCAAGCCCCCTTTCAACAAGAGACTAGCCAGACATTTGATAATATGGTAACCACTAGAGGTCGACTGATTATGATTGTTCAACGCCGATACCGATGCTGATTATTGGAGGACCAAAAAAGCCGATAACGATTAATCGGACGATTTTAAAAATAAAAAAATATGTATTTCTAATAAGGACAATTACAACAATACTGAATGAACACTTATTTTAACTTAATATAATACATCAATACAATCAATTTAGCTTCAAATAAATAATGAAACAGGTTCAATTTGGTTTAAATAATGCAAAAACAAAGTGTTGGAGAAGAAAGTAAAAGTGCAATATGTGCCATGTAAAAAAGCGTTTAGGTTCCTTGCTCAGAACATGAGAACATATGAAAGCTGGTGGTTCCTTTTAACATGAGTCTTCAATATTCCCAGGTAAGAGGTTTTAGGTTGTAGTTATTATAGGAATTATAGGACTATTTCTCTCTATACGATTTGTATTTCATGTACCTTTGACTATTGGATGTTCTTATAGGCACTTTAGTATTGCCAATGTAACAGTATAGCTTCCGTCCCTCTCCTCGCTCCTACCTGGGCTCGAACCAGGAACACATCGACAACAGCCACCCTCGAAGCAGCGTTACCCATGCATAGCAAGGGGAACAACTACTCCAAGTCTGAGTGAGTGACGTTTGAATCGCTATTAGCGCGCACCCCGCTAACTAGCTAGCCGTTTCACATCGGTTACACCAGCCTAATCTCAGGAGATGATAGGCTTGAAGTTATTAACAGCGCAATGCTTGAAGCACAACGAAGAGCTGCTGGCAAAACGCACGAAAGTGCTGTTTGAATGAATGCCTACGAGCCTGCTGCTGCCTACCACCGCTCAGTCAGACTGCTCTATCAAATCATAGACTTAATTATAACACACAGAAATACGAACCTTAGGTCATTATAATGGTTGAATCCGGAAACTATCATTTTGAAAACAAAATGCTTATTCTTTCTGTGAAATACGGAACCGTTCTGTATTTTATCTAACGGATGGCATCCCTAAGTCTAAATATTGTTGTTACATTGTACAACCTTCAATGTTATGTCATAATTATGTACAATTCTGGCAAATTAATTACCGTCTTTGTTAGGAATAAATGGACTTCACACAGTTCGAAATGAGCCAGGCGGCCCAAACTGCTACATATACCCTGACTCTGCTTGCACGGAACGCAAGAGAAGTGTCACAATTTCCCTAATTATAAGAAATTCATGTTAGCAGGCAATATTAACTAAATATGCAGGTTTCAAAATATATACTTGTGTATTGAGGCATTGATGTTTATGGTTAGGTACATTGGTGCAACGACAGTCCTTTTTCGCGAATGCGCTTGTTAAATCATCACTGTTTGTCGAAGTAGGCGCATCGATTATATGCAACGCAGGACACGCTAGATAAACTAGTAATATCATCAACCATGTGTTAACTAGTGATTATGTTAAGATTGATTGTTTTTTATAAGATGAGTTTAATGCTAGCTAGCAACTTACCTTGGCTTCTTGCTGCCCTCGCGTAACAGGTAGTCAGCCTGCCACGCAGACTCCTTGTGGAGTGCAATGGTTAGAGCGTTGGACTAGTAACCGGAAGGATGCAAAAACGAATCCCCGAGCTAACAAGGTAAAAATCTGTCGTTCTGCCCCTGAACTATGCAGTTAACTCACCGTTCCTAGGCCGTCATTGAAAATAAGAATGTGTTCTTAACTGACTTGCCTAGTTAAATAAAGGTGTAAAAAAAATATTTAAAAAATTGGCAAATTTGTGTCCATTGTTTACCGATTGTTATGAAAACTTGAAATCGGCCCTAATTAATCGGCCATTCCGATTAGTCGGTCGACCTCTAGTAACCACCATCTGTCCTTTAGATCCAGCTTGATAAGACATTTGATAATGTGGTAACCACCCTCGGTCCTTTAGATCCAGCTTGATAAGACATTTGATAATGTGGTAACCACCCTCTGTCCTTTAGATCCAGCCAATAGTGGTGCCCTGCTATTATTACTATAACCGTTCCAAGGTCTGCTTTTCTCCTATTTGTATAATCGGTGGCTGTCCCAAATGGAACCCTATTCCCTATATAGTGCACAACTTTTTTACTAGGGATTATTTGGGACGCATCCACGGTCTGTGTAACGTCCAGAGCACTCATCCACATCAGGTTTCCTCCAGTTCTGTGTGAACGGCCCAACTTTCCCCTCTTTCTAAGTGAAGAGGCTGAGCACAGTTTTCCGACTGGCTCTTCTAATAAAGAGCCCAGACACACAGATAGACCGACTGCCTCATCCCTCTGTTTCTCTCTTTTGTTCCCCTCTTCATCTTTTCCAAACTATTGACCCAGAGCTGGTCTCTCCATCTATTCGTTGCTCGATGTGCAATAGGGGAAACTGTTCATTAACGAGCCTGCGTGATTGGCTGTTGACAGGTGGGCTGCCTGGGGGTCACAGTGATGTCACTTCCCATGTGGGCCATATTTGTCCTGTGAATCAGCGTCTCGACTGGAAACATGTCAGTGTCAGTGAGGCAGGGGTAATATGCTATGCTTAGGTAAATGGGAAAGTGGAGTGTATGTATGGGGGGAGAGTGTGTGTGTATGGGGGGAGAGTGTGGGGGTGGGGGGGGGGGGGTGAGGTGTGTGTGTGTGTGTGTGTGTGTGTGTGTGTGTGTGTGTGTGTGTGTGTGTGTGTGTGTGTGTGTGATGGTTCAGAAGAGAAAGGCAATATAAGACAACAGTTACTATCTGGCTGGTCTCCATGGAAATGTCATGACAACATAGCAGCTCTGCACCTGCTTTGACTCCTTATTGCACTGCAGCCATGGAGGGGGTCTCAGGTTGGCTTGGACCAGGATGAAAAAGTTCATCAAAATGTTGTTGGCAGGAGCTGGAGGGGGACAGGAAATAACTCCCTCATTGTGGGATGAAAGGAAGAGAATGAAAAGGGAAGAAAAGGTAGAGGAACAACCAGCAGCTGCTTTGGGTCTGGCCTGCACTAGAGGCAGCTTGAAGATCTCCAGGGGCTTTCCTGTTGCTGCAGAGGGATTTAAATGAAGTCCCTGCATGGCTGTTTGCATTCAGGATAGTCAGTGTTGTTGTTAGGGTCGCTGTGTCAGTCTGGGTTGAACACGCCTCAGTCATCCCTTATTACAGCACGAGTCAGGTTATTACAGCAGTCAGTCAGTGGTATGCTCTGTGGTCCCGTTTAACCTCCAGTTGTCATTACGTTTGAGACATTACCCAAGGTGAATAACAAGAGGATGAGGAAAGCAGAATGGAAACAGTAATGCTTGTTGATTCAGAGTGAAACATGTTCATTTTAGCACGTGACTTGTCATTTTCAACACATTGCACACTAAACACATTTAGAAAACTAATTTACCATTTTAAATAACTTTAAAAGTAGGTAACTTAAACATAACCACATGTAACATATAACGTATAACGTATACGCATCAAAGTCCCAATGCAAAGTTACACCTCACTTTTTTTTTGCATAAAACCGATCAGAATTATGAAGAACGCCAAAGTCATGTCTGAAAATGTTTTACTGGGTGTGATGTAATATGGAGGACCCAGCAGCCAGCCCATTCACTATAATGTAACCTCTAACAGAAATAACTTCAAATGTTTAACTTCAAATAAAACCAAATCGCTTGCACTGATGACAACTGGCTAAAAACCTTTTTGCCAACTTAAAAGCTAATATATTTTATGAATGTATTTATTGTTACAAATCAACTTGCAAGGTTGCTAAGGAACTAGCATGCTAATGTTAGCCCTACTAGCTGGCTAACATTAAGCACGAGTCTGCCAGTTCCTATGAACACCTAGCTTACAGCTACATTAAAGTCAACCAAAGTTTTGGAAATACATAACGCCATCTCACCAGTTATCAAATAAATTTAGCTTGCCTAGCTAGCTACATGCAGTTATCTTAGCCAGTGAGCTAGCCAGCCAGCTAACATTAGCTATTTAGCCAGCGAGCTATTATCCTAGAAAGCCAACCACCACGGTTAGAACACAACTAAAACATAACTGCAGATCAAAAGCAAAGACATCAGAGACTTCCAGATGTATGACTGGGGCCCAGCCGATGGTTAAACTTTTAAGAGTGCAGGCTGAGTTAGCTACCAAAGCGAGAGAGAGGCAGAAATATCGGTAGTTTAGAAGATATCCGGAAATAAGTTAATAGTTATGTTTTGGGTTATTACATATTTATGTTTGTACGTAAAGGTAACCAGGTCGTACAATTAAATTACCAAGTCTTTGGCCACACTTTGTTGTTACTTTGAGTAAAAACGTATGCTTCCTACCCTTTAAAACTAAATGTGGGGAGCTAATTAGCACCCAAATTAGCATCCACTTTGACATGGCACAGACCTATGGTAAACAGACCCAGAGGGCGCATAGGGCACAGGTGTCCCTCACACAGCAGCCCGAGCGTGGCTCAGCTGGGGGGGCCGCATTCCTGCAGGCAAGCTATGATGGTTCACTCACTGTCCACACCCGCACACACATACACACACGCTGGAAGAGTGACCAGCTTGACTGCTGTCCAACAGACCTGCGGGGGTGGTTTATTCTCTCCCATGTAGCCTGTGTACTAGACCCTTACCTCCCAGCTCATCCCGTTCTCCTTTCTCAGCCCTCCACACTAACTGGGGTCACTCTTCCAGTACGTTGTCTGTGTAGCCAAGGCTGAGACCTCTCTATCTGAGATGTGTGTGTGTGTGTGTGTGTGTGTGTGTGTGTGTGTGGTGTGTGTGTGTGTGTGTGTGTGTGTGGAGGGCGCATAGGGCACAGGTGTCCCTCACACAGCAGCCCAAGCGTGGCTCAGCTGGAGGGGCTGCATTCCTGCAGGCAAGCTATGATGGTTCCCTCACTGTCACACAAACTGGTAGAGCGACCAGCATACACACACATTTATAAAAACTTTTTTTTAAAAACTTTTATTTAACCAGGGAGGACTCATTGAGATTTAAAATCTCTTTCTCAAGAGTGTCCTGGCCAAGATAGGCAGCACCAAGTCATTACAAAAATTACAGACAAACAACATGACAAACTACAAGTAATCTAGTAAAAACCATAGAATTCACAAGAGTATAACAAAAATCAAAAACAGCAAATTAAAAACATTGACCAGGTCAGGGAATCAGTCTCAAGATCATTCATCAGTGATTTAAAAACACCAATCGGGACAAGTTCTTCCAGTTTAAAAGTATTTTGTAAGGCGTTCCAAGACGATGGCGCAGAGTACATAAAAGACCTTTTACCAAATTCAGTTCGGACATTTGGAACAGTTAGCAGGATAAAGTCCAGCGAACGAAAAGAGTACCCACCACATTTCTGAACAATAAAAATGCCCAAATAAAAAGGTAGTAAACCCAAAATGGCTTTGTAAATAAAAGTATACCAGTGACTGAGCCTACGAGTGACTAGAGAAGGCCAGTCAACCCTGGTATACAAAGTGTAGTGGTGCGTAAGGATTTTGCAGTTTAAAATAAATCTCAAAGTGCCATGGTAAAGGGTGTCAATTGATCTCAAACACTGAGTGGAAGCATTCATATATAAAATATCCCCATAGTCTAGTAAAGGCATAAATGTAGCTGATACTAGCCTCCTTCTGGCTTCAAAAGAAAAACAGGCCTTATTCCTAAAATAAAATCCCAATTTCAGCTTCAATTCTTTTGTAAGTTGTTGAATATGCAATTTAAAAGAGAGGCCGTCATCAATTAAAATTCCAAGATATTTATATGAGGTTACAGTCTCAATCTCCTTGCCCTGACAGGTAGTAATAGGTGAAAGGTTCAAAGGTTTATTTCTTGCTTTAGAAAACACCATTAGTTTAGTTTTGTCAGTATTGAGGATAAGCTTCAATTGACACAAGGTATGTTGTACAGTATAAAAAGCAGCTTGCAAGTTCTAGAAAGCTTTTGTAAGAGACGAGGCACAACAGTAAATAACAGTATCATCAGCATAAAAAGGAAGTTGCGCATTTTGGACATTTTTGTCTAAATAATTTATATAAATAGTGAATAAGAGAGGACCAAGTACAGAGCCTTGGGGCACACCATTAAAGACAGACAATTTAACAGACATAAGCCCATCAAAGTGAGTGCACTGAGTTCTATCAGACAGATAGTTAGCAAACCATGCAACTGCATGCTCTGAAAGACCTACACTCGACAATCTCTGCCTTAGTATAGCATGATCAACTGTATCAAAAGCCTTAGAGAGATCAATAAAAAGTGAGACACAGTGCTGTTTTTTGTCAAGGGCTTCAGTGATATCATTGAAAACCTTCATGGCTGCTTTAGTTGTGCTATGCTTCTTCCTGAAATACACATATTGCTGTCATGCACACACACGAACTCATCAAACAGTGTACCCACAGACACACTAACAATGTGACCGTGTCTCAACCAGTCTGTTATCTCTGTCAGTGTTTCAGAACACACATTCAGAACACACAGACAGACACTAACAATGTCAACGTGTCTCAACCGGTCTATCATCTGTCAGTGTTTCAGAACACACATTCAGAACACACAGACCATGTCACAACAACATACATCATCATATAACAGTAGAAGGACCGGTTACAGGGCTAGGAGTTGCAACATTCCAGGAATTTTCAAATTATTCCCTGGTTTTCCTGAAATCCCGGTTGGAGGATTCCCGGAATCAGGAGGGAATTAGCTGTAAATCCGGTATTCTCTAACCAGGATTTCTGGAAAATCAGGGAATTTATTGAAAGTTCACAGAATTGTGTAACCCTGTACAGGGCACCTGAAGGTTCATCATTTTTTTGTGTTTGTGTTCGTGTGTGTGTGTGGTTCGTGTGTGTATGTGCATGAGTGTGGTTCGTGTGTGTGTGTATGTGCGTGAGTGTGGTTCATGTGTGTGTGTGTGTGCGTGAGTGTGGTTCATGTGTGTGTGTGTGCGTGAGTGAGTGTGGTTCATGTGTGTGTGTGCGTGAGTGAGTGTGGTTTGTGTGTGTGTGTATGTGTGTGTACGTGAGTGTGGTTCGTGTGTGTACGTGAGTGTGGTTCGTGTGTGTGCGTGAGTGTGGTTCATGTGTGAGTGTGGTTCATGTGTGAGTGTGGTTCATGTGTGAGTGTGAGTGTGGTTCATGTGTGTGTGTGAGTGTGGTTCGTGTGTGTGTGTGTGTACACTACTGTATGTGTTCTTGTATGAGATGAGCTAACAAGAATGTCCATTTTACCACGGTTTTACTCATAATGGCATAGTGTGTTATGGTGTGTTTATGCACTCGCCTGCATTATTATTATTTATTATTTTATTTTTTATTATATTGTCAAATAAAGCCTGTCTATATTGTCAAATACAGCCTGTCTATATTGTCAAATACAGCCTGTCTATATTGTCAAATACAGCCTGTCTATTCTGTCAAATACAGCCTGTCTATTCTGTCAAATACAGCCTGTCTATATTGTCAAATACAGCCTGTCTATATTGTCAAATACAGCCTGTCTATATTGTCAAATACAGCCTGTCTATATTGTCAAATACAGCCTGTCTATATTGTCAAATAAAGCCTGTCTATATTGTCAAATACAGCCTGTCTATATTGTCAAATACAGCCTGTCTATATTGTCAAATACAGCCTGTCTATATTGTCAAATACAGCCTGTCTATATTGTCAAATACAGCCTGTCTATATTGTCAAATACAGCCTGTCTATATTGTCAAATACAGCCTGTCTATAATGTCAAATACAGCCTTTCCATCCTGTCAAATACAGCCTGTCTATATTGTCAAATACAGCCTTTCCATCCTGTCAAATACAGCCTTTCCATCCTGTCAAATACAGCCTTTCCATCTTGTCAAATACAGCCTTTCCATCTTGTCAAATACAGCCTTTCCATCCTGTCAAATACAGCCTTTCCATCTTGTCAAATACAGCCTGTCTATATTGTCAAATACAGCCTGTCTATATTGTCAAATACAGCCTTTCCATCCTGTCAAATACAGCCTTTCCATATGGTCAAATACAGCCTGTCAAATACATCCTGTCCACACTGTCAAATAAAAAAAATGATGGTATAGACAGGCTGTATTTGACAGTATAGACAGGCTGTATTTGACAGTATGGACAGGCCCTATTTGTTTTTGACAGGCTGTATTTGACAGGCTGTGTTTGACAATATAGACAGGTTGTATTTGACAGGCTGTATTTGTTTTTGACATGCTGTATTTGACAGTATGGACAGGTTGTATTTGTATTTGACAGGCTGTATTTGACAGTATGGACAGGCTGTATTTGACAGTATGGACAGGCTGCATTTGACTGGCTGCATTTGACAGTATTGACAGGCTGTATTTGACAGTATGGACATGATGTATTTGACAATATAGACAGGTTGTTTTGGACAGGGTGTTTTTGACAGGCTGTATTTGACAGTATGGACAGGTTGTATTTGACAGTATGGACAGGTTGTATTTGTATTTGACTGGCTGTATTTGACAGTATGGACAGGTTGTATTTGTATTTGACTGGCTGTATTTGACAGAATGGACAGGTTGTATTTGTATTTGACTGGCTGTATTTGACAGTATGGACAGGTTGTATTTGTATTTGACTGGCTGTATTTGACAGTATGGACAGGTTGTATTTGACAGTATGGACAGGTTGTATTTGTATTTGACTGGCTGTATTTGACAGAATGGACAGGTTGTATTTGACAGAATGGACAGGTTGTATTTGTATTTGACTGGCTGTATTTGACAGAATGGACAGGTTGTATTTGTATTTGACTGGCTGTATTTGACAGTATGGACAGGTTGTATTTGTATTTGACTGGCTGTATTTGACAGTATGGACAGGTTGTATTTGTATTTGACTGGCTGTATTTGACAGTATGGACAGGTTGTATTTGTATTTGACTGGCTGTATTTGACAGTATGGACAGGTTGTATTTGTATTTGACTGGCTGTATTTGACAGTATGGACAGGTTGTATTTGACAGTATGGACAGGTTGTATTTGTATTTGACTGGCTGTATTTGACAGAATGGACAGGTTGTATTTGACAGAATGGACAGGTTGTATTTGACAGAATGGACAGGTTGTATTTGACAGAATGGACAGGTTGTATTTGACAGAATGGACAGGTTGTATTTGACAGAATGGACAGGTTGTATTTGACAGAATGGACAGGTTGTATTTGTATTTGACTGGCTGTATTTGACAGTATGGACAGGTTGTATTTGACAGTATGGACAGGTTGTATTTGTATTTGACTGGCTGTATTTGACAGAATGGACAGGTTGTATTTGACAGAATGGACAGGTTGTATTTGTATTTGACTGGCTGTATTTGACAGAATGGACAGGTTGTATTTGTATTTGACTGGCTGTATTTGACAGTATGGACAGGTTGTATTTGTATTTGACTGGCTGTATTTGACAGTATGGACAGGCTGTATTTGACAGTATGGACAGGCTGTATTTGACAGTATGGACAGGCTCTATTTGACTATATAGACAGGCTGTATTGGACAGGGTGTTTTTGACAGGGTGTATTTGACAGGGTGTTTTTGACAGGCTGTATTTGACAGGGTGTATTTGACAGGCTGTATTTGACAGGCTGTATTTGACAGTGTGTCACCCCACTGGAATAGTCTCACAAGTTTTACAAGTGTCTCTTTTACCATAATTCATACAGCCAATCAGGAAATCTCTCTGTAATCTCCCTCTCTTCTTCTCTTTCACCTGGCGGGCTCTGCCGGGGCCAGGGATCACTATATCAGTCAGCCAGTGAGGTATGTGTCTCTGTAGGTGGGACGTTTTCTCATCCATTGCTTCTCCCAGCATGGCTGATTGATTTGATTACCTTCTTAAGGCTGTCTTCTTAATGCTGACGTTGTCATGGCCCGTATTCAACAGTCTGGTTGTATTTCTATGGTGTGGCTCACCGCTTGATGCTTATAATAGTGGTTTCTCTGTGTGTTTCTCAGTCGTAGGAAAACATGCTATGCTCAGTGCTTTTCTATTGTTTTCATGGCTCACTTAAAAAAGTTCTCTCTCATTGTGACTTCATTAGTTAAATAAAAGAGAAATACTTGAATAAAACTCCTCTTCCAATCAATTCCCTTCTATTCCAATGCATGTACCTGAACCGTCCTCTCTCATCTCCATTCTCCTGTCTCTCTCCATCCTCTATGTGAATGGGACCTTAACAACATAGAGGGCAGACAGCATGAAAAGACCAACAGCTTAGACAAAGAGACTTAGACAGACATGTTTGACCAGAGGAACAGCTAGAGAGAAAAGAAAGGGGCCCCGGTTCAGGAACATATTTGAGGGGCCAGTTTGTTCTCAGAGGGCATAGGGACAAAGCTGGTGTGCTGTTGGGTCTTTCAGCCAGACAGTCTTGGGTGGTGTGACGGGGGAGAAGAGGGGAAGGGAGGAGGGGGGGGAGAAGAGGGGAAGGGAGAGGGGTGAGAGGGGATGGGGGGAAGGGGGAGAAGAGGGGACGGGGGGGGGGAGAAGAGGGGGGTTGTCTTTTAGTAGCACTGGAGTGAAACCACAATTAATTAACGGATGGTGGAGGACACACAGACTTCAGCTGAGCAGTGCTGCCTGGTTAAAAGTTGTGAGCTCACAGAGCTGGTGTTTGAGTAGTGGGCCACAGAGACAGCGACAGAGTGAGAGAGAGGCTGAGGCCAGAACAGAGTGGGAGAGAGGCGGAGGCCAGAACAGAGTGGGAGAGAGGCTGAGGCCAGAACAGAGTGGGAGAGAGGCTGAGGCCAGAACAGAGTGGGAGAGAGGCTGAGGCCAGAACAGAGTGGGAGAGAGGCTGAGGCCAGAACAGAGTGGGAGAGAGGCTGAGGCCAGAACAGAGTGGGAGAGAGGCTGAGGCCAGAACAGAGTGGGAGAGAGGCTGAGGCCAGAACAGAGTGGGAGAGAGGCTGAGGCCAGAACAGAGTGGGAGAGAGGCTGAGGCCAGAACAGAGTGGGAGAGAGGCTGAGGCCAGAACAGAGTGAGAGAGAGGCTGAGGCCAGAACAGAGTGAGAGAGAGGCTGAGGCCAGAACAGAGTGGGAGAGAGGCTGAGGCCAGAACAGAGTGGGAGAGAGGCTGAGGCCAGAACAGAGTGGGAGAGAGGCTGAGGCCAGAACAGAGTGGGAGAGAGGCTGAGGCCAGAACAGAGTGGGAGAGAGGCTGAGGCCAGAACAGAGTGGGAGAGAGGCTGAGGCCAGAAGACCTGTGGGTTCCACAGGCACAGAGTAGCAGTGGAGCGTGGCAGGACCATAGTGGCTGGACCAGAGTTTCCATTAGACGGTAAATACCAGCTTTTGAAATAAATAAATAAAAGCCCATAGATACAATTTTGCCGGCTAAATGGTCAGGTCCGGTCCGAGCAGTTCTGCTGCCGCCCGAGACCAGAACTACATACTGTACACCGCCCCTGTTTCAT
Organism: Salvelinus fontinalis; assembly: GCF_029448725.1. Classification (NCBI taxonomy): domain Eukaryota; kingdom Metazoa; phylum Chordata; class Actinopteri; order Salmoniformes; family Salmonidae; genus Salvelinus; species Salvelinus fontinalis. The sequence goes on from NC_074698.1 coordinate 38,547,677, forward strand.
GTACAGTAGGCCTTTAATGATTTGGAATGGATTGATAGACTAGAGTAGAGTAATGAGGTGTATCGTGGACAATAGGTGCATTTCAGTTGAGCTTATTTAGTAGCTCTTGGAAACAGAACATTGAGATTTGGAAATTTGCTTACCTAAATGCATGGTGAGGCCTCGTTTCACAGGAGCACTGTAAAATAAGTGCATGGTGAGGCCTCGTTTCACAGGAGCACTGTAAAATAAATGCATGGTGGGCCTCGTTTCACAGGAGCACTGTAAAAAAATGCATGGTGGGCCTCGTTTCACAGTAGCACTGTAAAATAAGTGCATGGTGAGGCCTCGTTTCACAGGAGCACTGTAAAATAAGTGCATGGTGAGGCCTCGTTTCACAGGAGCACTGTAAAATAAATGCATGGTGGGCCTCGTTTCACAGTAGCACTGTAAAATAAATGCATGGTGGGCCTCGTTTCACAGGAGCACTGTAAAATAAATGCATGGTGGGCCTCGTTTCACAGGAGCACTGTAAAATAAATGCATGGTGGGCCTCGCACTGTAAAATAAGCTTTCTCTCAAAGAACCAGCTTTAACCAATTTTGTTTATTTACATATCAAATTTGATTGTCCAAAATCAGTTTTATAATTTCTTGATGTTGTGGCCACCTAGAGTAGCCTCATTCCACTGCTGTGGTTCTGAATCCCAGCTGGAGTGGGACCGCTCTGGTGTTTATAGACAGCTACATTTTGTTATTTATTAGGCCTGATTTAAAATGTTCATGCCTACGCTAAATGACATTAGAGATGCTCAGATTGTATTTGAAAACAGCTGTGTTTTGTTATTTATTCATTAAAATGTTCACACAAATAGCCTATAGGACGGGTCGTTCACAAATTATATTATACAAATATTATATTTTGAAGTTGTTTTATTGCTGTTCTTCTATGCCCTAATGCGTTACACACCCAATGCATATGGATGTGTGCTGTTCTTCTATGCCCTAATGCGTTACACACCCAATGCATATGGATGTGTGCTGTTCTTCTATGCCCTAATGCGTTACACACCCAATGCATATGGATGTGTGCTGTTCTTCTATGCCCTAATGCGTTACACACCCAGTGGATGTGTGCTGTTCTTCTATGCCCTAATGCGTTACACACCCAGTGGATGTGTGCTGTTCTTCTATGCCCTAATGCGTTACACACCCAGTGGATGTGTGCTGTTCTTCTATGCCCTAATGCGTTACACACCCAGTGGATGTGTGCTGTTCTTCTATGCCCTAATGCGTTACACACCCAGTGGATGTGTGCTGTTCTTCTATGCCCTAATGCGTTACACACCCAGTGGATGTGTGCTGTTCTTCTATGCCCTAATGCGTTACACACCCAGTGGATGTGTGCTGTTCTTCTATGCCCTAATGCGTTACACACCCAGTGGATGTGTGCTGTTCTTCTATGCCCTAATGCGTTACACACCCAGTGGATGTGTGCTGTTCTTCTATGCCCTAATGCGTTACACACCCAGTGGATGTGTGCTGTTCTTCTATGCCCTAATGCGTTACACACCCAGTGGATGTGTGCTGTTCTTCTATGCCCTAATGCGTTACACACCCAGTGGATGTGTGCTGTTCTTCTATGCCCTAATGCGTTACACACCCAGTGGATGTGTGCTGTTCTTCTATGCCCTAATGCGTTACACACCCAGTGGATGTGTGCTGTTCTTCTATGCCCTAATGCGTTACACACCCAATGCATATGGATGTGCGGGAAAATAAAATCTTGCCGGTCACCTTGTCCTGCGCCAAATTTTCCTGACGGAAACCCTGTACTGGACCATAGCTACTGGGCCAGAGTGTCTGGACCGCTGACGGGCTCGAGGGGTCAGGGATATCCAGGGGAGAGGAGGACCTGTTCATCCTCTTTACCTGCTCCCTCCCTCTCACATACATACAGAGTGTTTACGCTCAAACACACACATAGACATGCAGACACACAGTAGCAGCAAATACAAACACACACTTCTCTTGTGTGAGTGTCCTGTAGGAATCTCTACAGGCTCTGTGGTTAGTACTCCACCTCAGAGTTTGTGTTAACTGGGTCCAGTGTGTGGGTGGACACACGGACCTCACTGTCAATCTCTGAGATAGTGAGGAGGCTATTCCAGTTTCCTGGAAGTCAGTTGTAGTCATGGTCTACTGTACGCTGCCTGCCTGCCTCACAGGGTTTGATCATGTGTGGGTGGACACACTGACCTCACTGCCCGACTCACTGGACTCTGAGAGAGTGAGGATGCTCTTGGAGTCTATTGTAATTCCATGGAAGTTTGTTAAGTTCCAGTCCTGGTCTGTCTGCTGGTCTTTGTTCCTCCTCCTGAAACAGCAGTATTCAGCTTTCTGCTGAGCCAAGGATCTACCAGGGGTCATCCACAGGGGTCATCCACAGGGGTCACCCACAGACCATGCTGCTCCCTCTGCCTGCCTGCCTTTTTTCATCTAAAATTATCCCTCCACTCTGCTCTGCTCCGCTCAACCTTTTCTTGGATCACTCTCTTTTACTCTCTCCCTCACTCTTTCTCTCCCTCTCCTCTCTCTCTCTCTCATGCCAACTTTATCTCTCTCTCCTTTCCTCTCTCCTCTTTCATCTGGCCATGATGAACAGATAGAAAAGGAGATGGAGGGAGAGAAAAGGAAACCAGCCTGAAGCTGGAAGCTGGAACCGCTGTGGCACGGAACCCCACTGCTTCCCCAACCACACGTGGCAACAAAAAACACTCTCCTTTAAAAGACGGATCCAAGCCCTCGAAAAACACACACACACACACACACACACACACACACACACACACACAAGCATCTCAAACCATACGTCTCAACTAACCACCTTTTTGGAGACGTCCCTGAATAAATAAATAGCTCTACCGTTGTCAGGGAGGGGAGGAGAGGGAGCGTTGGAGGCCGGAGTTAGGAGTTGGCATCGGTTGCTCGCCTCCTGCCCTTTAGTGGTTTGCTCTAAATTATATCTCTCATGGGGGAAAATATGTGGTGGTTGAGCTGAGCTCAGAGTTGGAGACCCCCACCTCTCTCACTCTCTCTCTCTCTCTCTCTCCCCCCCATTATCCTTTCTATTCTATTCATCATTTATGCTTCCCTCTATCTCCCCTAGTCTTTGTCTTCTCCCTCTATCTCTGTATCAATCCTCTCTCCCCTTAGCCCAGCGTGCTGTTCTGTGCTGTGCTCTCTGCTGTTGGTGGATGGTGGATGCATTTATCCTAGGTCTGTGGTTGATGGGGGAAGTCATGAGAGGGAAGGAGGAGGGGCCTGGCTCCTACCTTCCCCAGCCGCAGTGAGCCCAAATCGGGCTGATGTTCACTTTCCACTGGGCTGGACCATAACTGTCCCTGGAGCTCAGCTGAGCATCAGCAGTCCTGGCCACAGCCACAGCTCAGAAAGGATGGCGGCAGGCGGGCACACACACACGTGGCGTCAAGCGGCCCCAGCGGGCATTGTTTTTGTTTGTGTTGTGCGGTGATGTTGAGAGCCGGCCTGGCCATGCCTGGCTGTGCCCTGTAGCTCAGTAGAGCGCCACCCTGCATGGGCAGTTTGGAGCCTCCAGTCAGACCAGACTAGTTTAGATAAACCAGTCCAGTACAGAGGACTCAGCGTCTTGTCACTGGGCAGAGAGAGAGAGCCCTGACCAAGAGCCCTGTCCAGTCTGCTCATATCACTCTTACTCACTTTCTTATTTAAAATGTATTTGACAGTGGAAATGTTAAATCAACATGTCTGTAAATGTGCCAGATTCATCCTGCACTCTAATTTCCAGCTGCCGTCCCACTGTGTGGTTGGTTCCATGTTCTGGTAAGAAGAACCAGGGCTCTGGTCAAAGCAGCATCATTGCCCACTGAAGGAACACTGTATAGGGTTTTTACATGAGTTTGGTCACACATCCACCATAGTTGTTGGAACCAACTATCAGAGCCAGCACTGTTGGGCTCAGGTCAGCTCAGCAGTGTGAAAAGGGCATTGCTGAGGTATTTTAGTCAGCGTCATCAACATTTTTGTGACCCGATGAAAGATGGATGTAAATGTTCTCAAATGATAGTTTTGTTGAAATTAATTCTGATTGAAATAAATGGTTGAGTCATTCTATCCCAGATTAGACCACCATGAGAATTATACAGGCCTCCCACTCCCCTCCCCAGTCCCTCCACACTACTAAAAACAAACAATCTCTCTCTCTCTGGGCTGACTGGTCAGGACTTGTAAACCGGCCCTAATTGGCCTGACGACAAGCCATAGAAATTACCCACATCCTGAGTCTGCCCCCCCCCCCCACACACACACACATCCTAAATCTGCCACTCTTTCAGAAGCTCAGAAGTAATCACGCTGCAGACGTGTGTGGATTGCCAGGCTTTTCCTGTGGGCCTGGATTAGAGGATTGAAGTGTGTGTGGCTTTGAGTTCACGTATGCGCTCGTGCGTGTGCCAGCTTTGTCTGCCTGTGTGTCTGCCTTCAAACACACACGTGTTTAAGGCTAACTCCATGTTAATTACTTGCTCTCCTTGTTACCCCGTCCACCCTACTCTTTTCTCTGTTTGGTAAGTTGAAGGAGGGAATAAACAGGTGTTTGTTGGACGAGGCGGTCGTCTCATTCCTGCAGGGTCAGGGTTCACAGCCAGGGGTCAGAGGTCAGGGGGAATGAGCCCCATAGCAACAGGATGTTTGAAACTCTTTATTCTCTGAGATTAGGGTAGTGTGTGAGTAGACGTGTGTGTTTGGAGTTAAAATGACTAATGAGGGTAGAGGGATGTAAGTCTGATCTGTGATCAAGGTCCATTTCTAAGCAAGCTGTGTGCCAGCCAGGCCTCTTTGGAAAGGCGCAGCACACACACACACACACACACACACACACTGGACTGCACACACTGACACACACACACACACACACACACACACACACACACACACACACACACACACACACACACACACACACACTGGACTGCACACAGACACACACAGAAACATCCCACATCTACATCTTAGACAGGTTAAAAGTAAGATCACTCATTCTATATTACTTATCCATTGGTTTTAGCACCACTAATTGCAGACACACGTCCATTTTCAGAGGTATGCCATGTCCACTGTTGGCCATAAAACCAGCTGGCCAGCCTCGACACATCGTGAGAGCAGTATTGTGATAAAAAGGATTATGGGTACTAATCCGTGCCTGTCACCACCCTCTGCTCAGTGTAAATATAAGTAAACACACCCTCACAAACCCAGCTCTGCTCTGAACCCCCACACTACCATAGACATGGGTTTAAATAGTATTTGTTTTCTTTCCAAATAATTTCACTGTGCTCGATTGCGCTGGCCGGGTGCAATGGAACCAATAGAATTGTCACAAAAGTGCAAACCGCTCCCATCTGCCACCTATCGCTCCAGGCAGGTTTGATCAGACGCTCCACGTATTTGAAGGAAAACGATACTATTTGAACCCAGTCTTGCTGCACACACTCCAGAGCTAACTAAACAGCTTTACACCTGAGTTAAGCTATATGTTTGTAATATCAGCCCCAAACCATGCAGGGAACAGCTGAACCACTAGGC